>NC_141992.1:85163494-85233494 GCF_049901715.1 Pseudonaja textilis | reverse complement strand
GGTTTTCTAGCTGGATCACGCTTTGCTCATACAAGCACAAATGCAAAAGCACCAGCCTGAAGATGGCGAGTGGAACCTTGTTGAAATGTTGCCAAGATACTCTTAACCTTACATGGGAAAAGACCCGAACATGCCAAGACCTGCATACCTTTATCCGTGAAAATCTACGAATATATATCTTCGCTGAATTCTAATAAACCTAATAACAAAAGCTACATTCCTAGAATTTCTAGTAACCTATTTTGAGGATACATTGCTTGAACAATATTGTACTGAGGTTGAAATGACCCTGGTTTGGAAAGAAAATACTTTTTTAGATGAACTGAGGTCTGTTTCAGAAATATGAAATGAAACTTATTTATGTATCATGTCTGGACCCCAACAGAATTTTGAAGTTTGTAAGCAATATAATTCTTTCTCTTTGGGAACAATATTAAAAGCACTTCTTTCTTTCCTGACCAAGACTAATAAACCAGATTTGTTGTAACCTAAGTATGAATCTAAGAGAAGTATACATTGGTTTTATTCTTAATTATCATGTAATGGTCACACACATCCTGTTGACTTCAATAGCTTTACTCTAGGCATAACCCAGGATTGCTTTCTATATGTTTCTGAAAAAAACCCACCAAGAGGAAATTAAACAGGTGCTGTGCAGTGGGCATCATTGAGTGTAAATTGTTTGGCATTCTTGACTTTCTTTTTCAATTAGCAGAAAGGAAATTAAAATTTACAACTGGCACATGTTCAAGCAGATGCTTATATAGAATTTGATTGAGGACCACTGAACTAAGTGAAAAGGCTGTTAGAAGGAAAATCCAGAGTTTACTAAAGGAAAAAAAATCTAATTTGTGGTCTGATAATAAAACAATCTTATGTACATCAGTTTATTCAGTGGAGCTTACTTCTACAATGATTTTTTTTTCAGATTGCAATGTTGGTATGTTTCCTCAATACATTCTTAATTATTTTGGATTCCCCCCCCCCTTAGGGCCAAATAGCCTGCTACCGCATTTCAGAAATTTCCAGGCACAGAAATGTATTTCCTAGGGGGAAATACACACAAAAATGTGTACTTCGAAGAAACATGCACACAAATCTGCCTTCTATTTTCAGAATCCCTTTGGAAAAATGCACACACTATAAAAGTTGTATATATCTCTCCTGTCCTAGAGGCAATTCCTGAAATCATCAGTAACAGCTTAATTGGAATATCTGGTCTCCTTCAGGCATGCAGAGTTGGTGAATTCAGCATTAGCAAGGCTATTTTCATTGTTCACATCAGGATAGAGGTGGTATTCAGCAGGTTCTGACCAGTTCTGAAGAACCGGTAGCGGAAATTTTGAATAGTTCAGAGAACCAACCAATACCACCTCTGACTAGCCCCACCCCCATCTATTATCTCGCTCCCAAGTCCCAGCTGATTGGCTCAGTCTGCTTTTGTTGCCCTGCACAAGATAATGGAGCTGGAAATCAGATTAGTGGGGTGGGGAAAGGATGGAGATTTTACAATATCTTTCCCCTGCCATACCCACCAAGCCACGCCAACCAAGCCACGCCAACCAAGCCATGCCCATAGAACTGGTAGTAAAAAAATTGAATCCATCACTGCATCAGGAGACTGGACTCCAAAGTCTCTGCTAGCACCATGAGGAATGTGGTGGTCCACCATACTGACAAAGGTTGAATCCTTACCATAAAAATGCAAAATCTCCTTCAAAGTGATGTAACACCATGGAAAGCCAAGAAAAGGTTAACATGTTAAGTGAAATCACAGGATGGAACAACTAATCTTCTATCCCAGGGCTGTCAAACTCATAGCCCATGGGCTGGATGCATCATGCACTGGCCACACCCATGTCCGGTTTAGTGACAATGCCATGACAACGTGAGCTTGACACCCCTGTTCTAGACAGATCATGTTAGTGTATCTAACCAGCCTCTAAGTGGAAAAAATGGTAGAAGAGGATAGTATTCTATCTATCTACCTATCTACCTACCTATCTACCTACCTACCTACCTACATACCTACCTACCTATCATCTGTCTGTCTGCTAATTTATAGGCCACTCATCTCACTCTGAAGAAAAAACTGTGTTAGTAGGAAGGAGGAAAAGCTAGCTCAAGAAATAGGCAGCTAGCTCTAAAACTGCTAAAAGTCCTACCACCAGCTGTTACTGCAGTAGGTTGAAAAGGAAAAAAAGAAAGGAGAAAAGCTGAGCCATGAATCCCCATGTGCTGGCAGAAATACTGATTATGTGTAAGAGGTAGCTTGTAGAAAGCATGAAGCATTCTCTCTGCAGTACTTTACTTTATGGGATTTTGCTCCTCACAATGCAAATAATGCAGGAGTAGGTTGGCAGTTTGCCCAATCTGGATGGAAAGAAGCTAACATGTTTTTACCAGTGAAGATATGGCTTGTTTCTCAACCTCAACAATCTTAAAGTGTATGGACTTCAACTCCCAGAATTCCTCAGCCAAAACTCACCTAGCTCCTTGTAATTGCTTGAGTTTGAAGAAGCTGAATGCTGGCGGAAGTGGACTGGAGGTTTAGGCCTGTAGGAAGGATTCAGAGGGCAGCATGACAGTATGAGAAATTTGGCAGTCTGATAAATCAGTCAGCTATCCAATCTATGTGCTGCTTTAAAAAAAGATAGCACCCCAAATCAAGGAAGAAAATAAATAACCCAGAGCACATGAGTCCTAGTCATCAATACCCAGGTAAGCAGAGAACATCAGAGGTAAACAATCAGAGAAGAAACAACACTAGTGAAGCAAAGATCAAGTAGGAAATTCGCAGAGAAGCTAGTACAGATAAATTTTCTGTTTCCCTCACATTGATGATGTCATCTAGCCTACTAATGAAACATCTGCAAGAAGGCAACTGAACTCACAGAACCCGGGAACCCAAGAAAATCTGCCAAACAGAAACAGTTGCTACAATAAGGCATTCATCAAAGGACGGCTACAATTGGATTATTTGAATGTGTCCGGTGCTTTAACAGGTCCCTTTAGGCTGTTAGATCTCAGATCATGGATAACTGAGAATCTCCATAGACTTTTACCTATGCACTTTAGGCTGTTGTATGAGGAAGAAGGTAGACAAGATTTAATCCTCACTGAAGTTATTGCATTAGCTTTGTTGAAAACAGCTATTCTCCTTGTATGATTCATGCCTTTGTATGATATTCTGAGATGACATAAACATTCTCAACTAGAGGAGAGATATATTTTATTTCTTCCTGAATGCTTTTAAGAGAAAGAAATTCTAACCCTTTACAGCTCTAACCCTTTATAAGTGAAGGCTTGGGCAACTGGCTTGTTTATAAGACCAGGTGAGAGCAATCCCACCTCTGGGCTATCTCTGAAGAATCTGCTGCCAAAGATAGGACCAGCTTCTGGGTTACCACAGGGCAATGGTCTAAAAAGAAATCAAAATGGCAGCCATAACCAGCCCCACTCATTTTTTAGGTACATTGCAATCCATGTGAAAATAGGCAGGTTTTCAATTGCATGGTTGGAACAGCCATCTTGACTTTTTTGACTTTCTCTGCAGCTAAAAGCAGATTAAAAAGGGAAGACTTGTCTCTTTGTGACTTCATGGACACAATATGGAATGGTTTTTGACTATGTCTTCCAGAATGTGTTTTTGACTTCTTAGTTTATTTCCTGATGGTTTTCAATCCAAGTGTTAATCTTACCCTGTTCACTTAATTTTTCCCAATTGTTTGATTTTAAGCTATAGAGTTCTCCAAGATTCTCAACAAGAAATAACAATTTGGGCCATGATAATGCAGTGGTTAAAATGCAGCTTTGCAGGTAAAAACTCTGCCCATAGTCTGGAATTCAATCCTGACAGGGCTCAAGATTTGACTCAGCCTTCCATCCTTCCTTCCAAGGTTGGTAAAATGAAGAGCCTAACTGTTGGGGTCAATATGCAAATAAGGCTTCAACATTATAAACTACCCAGAGATTGCTGTAAGCACTAAAAGACAATATATAAGTCTAAATGCAATTGGTATTTACTTTTTTTTAAATAAGTGGTTGAAATGTTGTCAATCAAGTTTAGCAAATAACCAAGCCATGCCATCAGAGGGCAGTTCCTATAATTGAGTATAGTTTTTTTTCCTCCTTTTAGTGATAACAAATTCTCATTTTTTTGGTTCATACAACCAGATTGGACCAAAGGTGGGGAAAAAAAATGAGGGATTGGTTTGTTTGTTAGATCTTTGGTATCTATCTGAATATAGTTTTCTGTCATTTAGATTAGGGATGTCAAACTCATGTCATCACGGTAGCATCACATGATGTATCGGGACTTTTTTCGCTAAACTGGGCATGGGCATGGCTAGCGCATGACGGACCTAGCCCATGGACCAGGAGTTGGACAGTCCTGACTTAGATACATCATTTTCTAAGTGTTGTCCCTCAAAGCAGGAAAAAGCAGGATAAAAGATAAAATTACATTTTTGACTGAGAGCTAATGATCACTTTAATTAAAATCTGGCCTTGATAAGTAGGTACTTCAAAAGTGAGGCAAATGATGTAATTATTAGGTTGGTGAGAATGAGATCCTTGCTAAAACTATGATCAAATATTTGTGACAATCCATTTCAAATTTGTTATAAGAAAAATTAGGAAATGTAGCTAAGCAAGAGCTGTAAAAGATGACACAAAAAGATGACATTGATTAGTGTGATATTTTCCAATGCCTTCCAATATTCATTTTAAACACATCAGCTTACAATGCAGCAAATTACATTTTTACTACATTGTGAGCTAATTAAGCATAAAGAACAAGTAATGAATTTTCACACTGGATTTTTGTTTTCAGAGGCCCTTTTTGAAATATAAACTAATGGTCATCCTCTCATTAAATCTTAATGTGTACACAAACACAATGGTAATAATTTCCATGTTATAAATCATATGTTGGAATGCTCAAGCTGCACAAAACCCTTTATTAATAAAAATGTTTTGTTTGCCTCTCTCCTACCATCAAACAATATGAAAAGCATTTTTCTCTATAAGAACTACATTAAGCTAAATATCAACAATAAAACATAAAAGATGCTTCTATTTGCAATGTTTCTGGCAATGGCCTTTAGCTTAACCTTGGCAATGTCTAATAGCTTGATAGCTCATTTACCCATTGCCGTTTAAAATTTGTAACCCAACAGATAAATAACACTTTTCTGTCTGTCTCATTTGCCCATATTGTACAATCATACATAAAGAAAAATCTTTTTGTAAAATAAAGAATTTCTCTTCATCCTTGATGTCTTGCTAGTCCTATTGATAGGCAGATACTTCAGGCAGGAGATCCTGAGAGTGTGACAGCCAAGGGTAGAGGTTATGTCCAATATAGAATATCTAGTACTATGAGTCCCTGGTGCTCTCTGAGCTTGGTGTTTGCTTGCGACCCAACTAGGTAATATCACCAGTGCAAGACACTGATGATGGTACCTAGTCAGGTAATGAAACATCTGCAAGCAAACCACCAAGCTCAGAGATCACCAGGAACTCTACAGTTTAATCAGGCAGATATTCTCTTTAGCTTGAGCCATGGAGACATGGATGGCATAGGACATTGAATAAATGATATTCTTTGAACTCTCTGATCGGAGAGAATAGAATGGAATGGAATGGAATGGAATGGAATGGAAGGGAAGGGAAGGGAAGGGAAGGGAAGGGAAGGGAAGGGAAGAGAAGAGAAGAGAAGAGAAGAGAAGAGAAGAGAAGAGAAGAGAAGAGAAGAGAAGAGAAGAGAAGAGGACTTTGGAGATCTTTTAGTCCAGCCCCCTGCTCAAGCAGGAAAAGCTATACAAGTTCAGATAAGTGGCTATCTAGTCTCTTCTTAAAACCCCCCAGTGATGGAACACCCATGATTTCTGAAGGCAAGCTATTTCACTGGTTATTTCTCCTCACTGTTAGGATGTTTTGCCTTAATCCCAGGTTGCTTCTCTCTTTGGTTAGTTTCCAGCCATTGTTTCTTATCCTGCCCTCTGGTGCTTTGCAGAATAATTTGACCCCTCTCTTCTTTGTGGCAGTCCCTCAAATATTGGAATACTGCTACCATGTCGCTCCTAATTCTTCTTTTCTTTAGACTAGCTAAACCCAAATCCTGTTTAATGAATTCATTGACTCATTGTATTTTCCGCATTTTGATGTCAACAGTGGTGAAAATGGAACATTCCATGTATATGTGTAAGGAGTAACACAATGTTTTTAAAACTTACCTTTAAATTTAGAATTATCTTTTCACACAACATATGAACCTCTTCTGCATTCATATGAATGTTTGGTTATAAAATTCATTGTGTAGTTTTTGAACATTAGCCAGTCACTTCAGTTTTCTGTGTTTATGCCTATGTTGTAATAAAGGAAATGGTATTAAAGAGAACAACATAAAATGAGGCACCATTTGAAAACAAAATTACATGTTTTTCCCTGTCTTGGTTAAGACATAAATGAAATAAATTCATAGATTTCCTAAAAGGAGATAAATTAGAATGCCATTTTTTTTTCCATTGGGATAATGGATCATGCATGGAATTTTATCATTTTGTTCAAGAAATCTCTTTTGCAATTTACAAAAGAAGCAGCACGTCTATTATTGGCATCATTACAAACTCTGAATGAATCACTGTGCTAGTTACAAAGATAATAAATTGTGACAGAAAACAATGAGAGGGGAAAAAATGATATTTAAAAGCCCGGCTGTTATTGTGCACTCTTTGCTACATGCTGGACCTTATGTCATTCCTAAGAGGGTAAAATGACAATCGTGCACGCGTGCACGCGCGCACACACATACACACACACAAACTTTGGTATGAAAATTATGCACAAAAAGGATCATGTGTTTATGCGTGTGTGTTTCTGAAAAAAGAATGAATAAAGGAAAACTCTCAAATGTTTTACAGAGTGATTCCTCTCTGGAAATTTAACTTCTGATTTAATAAATATTTTAAATAAGTAATAAAATAATAAGTATAATTAAGAAGAAAATGTTTTTTTCCTCAGTGATTATTTGAACACGCTACTAAACTGAGGGAGATTCTCCCCACCCTTGGCTCTGCCTGTACTTTCCTCCAATATCTATGTGGGAAGGGGAAAAAAATCACTAAATGCATTTAATAAGGTTGAAGCTATATTGATACACAAAAGGACCTTTTAAGCCCATATGCTGTTTAATTAAACAGCCCGCTGATTATAATAAAAGCCAAAAATCACTAAGAATTCAGTTTCCAGTCGTTTTCACTTAAAGGAATTTCAGAGGCAATACAAAAATAAGACACCTGGTGTTTTTTCACACAGTTTTGGAGCTTTTACATGATTTATTTTTGTAACTGTTTCTTCCTGCCCGCCCTCCCCCCTGCCCCCCCCCAAAAAAAACCTGAGGTCCTGATCACAATGATGGAGTAATTTCTTCTTTTTTAAAATTATTATTTCGGTTTCCAGCATGCAGCTGGCCTTCCATGGTTCCAAAGGATTCATGGGAAGAGATAGGGACATTTTTAAAAGAATTACAAGGACAAATTTAAAGATATTTGAATTTACTCAGTAATTTCCTTTGACATTTCCAATTGAAAGCTATATATTATTTAATGTGGTGAATGAAAAAATAAATAGAAAATATAGGTTTCCATTTGTGAGTCTCCGTGTAGAGTATTTTACAGAGAAGATACTAATGGAGTTCACATTTTTCCTCTCAACTGTAGCCAGAATATTTTTGTGAATGATTTCTCAGAATTCTTCCTTAAGGAAGCATTCTCCTGTAAGGGTGCAGGGTGTAATCAAGATAGGTTGACCTCTTTACCTCTGCATTTTGTTTTAACTTCAACACAGCCTGAATCTAGATGAAATAGAAAGAAGGCAGCATTCCTTTGTGCTTTAGTGATTGCTCTACTGACATTTATTTATAGGCAATATGAAAAATTAAAAAAAAAAAAGATTTGCAAGCATACGGTGGTATTCAACTTAAAATCAGTAATTCCAGGATCAGGAAAAGCACTAAATGTTTTGTTTTTGTTTTGTTTTGATGGAAAATGTCTTTTCAGTCAACTGCAGATTCATGACATAAAATGTGATGTGCTATTAAATAGGTTTGCTTTCTACCTGTGAACAGGTCTGTCAAGCACTAGGAAAATCAGGATATTCAGGCAGTTCAAGTGAGTATAAAGATTTATTGCAACCTTAAGCTCTCCTCAAGAATCTGCACTATTAATGGTCAAAGGAAATTAACAGGAGTTAAGAATAGAAAGAAATTCAAGGTGGGCTGGAGTTAGATCTCTTGTGGGCCTGTAGGGGCTCATTGACTGATGATGTGTTTGACCCCTCCCTCAGGTTCAGCCCAGTCATCTCCTATATCCGTGATGGCGAACCTATGGCACGTGTGCCACAGGTGGCACGCAGAGCCATTTGTGCTGACACGCAAGCTGCAGGCAAACATACCTCACTGCGCATGCACGTACCTCAAAGCTGATATTCATCCAGTTTGATGCCTTTTACAGCCTCCCAAAGGCTTGAGGAAGACTTCTGCAGCTTCTGCAGGTTTTGCAGGCTGAAAACTAGGCCCGTTTTGTCACTTCCTGTTTTTCCGAAAATACCGGTAGTGGTGAAATGGGCCTAGTTTTTGGCCTGCAAAGCCTGCAGAAGCCTTCCTCAAGCCTCTGGGGGGCTGAAAAATCAGCTGTGAGGTGCAGTGCAGGTAAGGGGTGGGTGGGTGGGTGGGGATTGTGCATTCATGCATAGGGAGTATAGGGGGGCACATTGCCTTCTGGGTGCTGGCACCTGAGTGTGAACGTGCAAGCGCATGCACAATTTTTGGCACAGGAGCCCAAAATGCTTAGCCACCACTGTCGTATATCTTCACTTTTAATTATTCAGTTAGCAATTCTTCAAAATTATGACTGGCTTTCCCATGGCTACTTATCATTCAGATTCAAAGTTCCAATGGTTGTCCCCTCTCCCCCGCCCAGTCATATTATTGCATTTTGGGTGTTTAGTACTCATCAAACATTTATGGCTATTGGCAGTGCCCTGCAGTCATATGATTGTGATGTATGACTTTTTTTTTTTTTTTTTTTGCTGGAAACCAGTCTTTACTTCCAGTTTCTGGTTAAAAAAAAAAGTCCATTGCAGACAATGCATTTGCTTAACCATTGCACCATTTGCTTAACTTTGACAATTGCAGCCATGTGTTTGCTTAACAACTGCGACATAAAAGATTATGAAATTGGGTATAGTCACGTGGTGATCTGCTTAAAGACTGGCATGACTTATATTCATAATTCTAGGTTCAATTACAGTTGTAAGCAGAGGACTATCTCTAAAGAAAGCTTATTGGGATCAGGAGGAAATATCTGGTAAATAAAATAATAAAATAAATAAAAAATAAAATAATAAAAGAAAATAAAAATATATAAAATACATTTTGATACATTATCAAATCAGTTATAAAGGGAATATATTTTATATACTTCCTGCTGGATATAAATATTTCATGCTTTTTTTTAAAAAAAGTGGTTTTATATATTATTTCATTTATTTAAATATCTAAAAATTAGTATACCAAGACTACTTTAGTATACATTCATATTTTTAATTGTTTATCTTTAATTAATATTAATAGATGGTTAAAATACATAGTCTGCGAGTGAGTGAGAAAGAGAGAGAGAGAGAGAGAGAGGGGAGAGAGAGAGATGAATAAATGTTGTTAAAATAAATGTCATCTGCTAGACAGAGTCATCCCTTAGAGACAATATGCTCCTGACTAGATATATTCCCTTAGAGTGATTCTTATTATTTTTTAAAAACTTACTAATTCAAACAGATTGACATGTTGAGAAAGATCTTACAGGATCATCACTCCCCTAGGTTTTCATTATCTAAATTGTGAGTTTCATATGAAGATAGCATTTTAATTTTTCTTATTTCCAGCTTTGTTGCTGAGCTTCTATTTTGACTTCTATTTCTTCATGGAATTTTAGGGATTTTAGGAATTGCTATTTTAACTCCTTGATATTTAGCAGAGGTAGGAAGGAAATGGAAATTTGATCCCAAATTAATGCTATGAAATAATTCTAGATGGAAATCTCCTGGAATGCTCAAGCAAAAAAAAAAAGTTTATTGACTTTATATCAGAGAATATGTCATATAGATTGAATTTCACCTTCTGTGTTCTGGAACATTCCTACTGTGGGGGACATTGGTTTGGGTTGATATTAATAAAATTCTTAATGGACAAACCCCTGGATAGAAGAAACAGTATATGTTTATTTGGAAAGTTCAATCAATATTATTTTTTGATCATAATTTAATTCAAATTTTAAGAATAGAAGGCATCTTCCTCCCTCCCTCCCTCCCTCCTTCCTTCCTTTCTTTCCTTCCTACCTCTTGCTTGATTTCTCTACATATTTTTCTTTTGTTCATTACTACTTTTATCTACCTTATTTTTAATTATATTTAGTTAATGTTTTTCTTTTTATTTGCATAATAAAAGCAATATTAAAAAAGAAGAATCAAAACAGGAATCATGCTAAGGAGATAACTCCCAGTATGAAATCATCAGTAGATTTGTAAAATGTTTGGCCATTTTTAAGCAGCACGGGAAGTCTTCATCACTCCTTTTTAATAAGAAAAAACGTATTTGGGAAGAAGTGTAAGTTTATGCAAAGTTTATTTGTAGCACTCTGTCCATATGTCTAGTTTGTGACATGTATATATGTGCTCATAATCTAAATAAGATAACCTAATATGTTCTCATAACCTAAATATGAGGTTTTATAAAATCCATATAAAATTGAAAATCATTTATCCAAGCATTAATGGAAACATATTTTTGAATTTATTTTTAAATGTGCTTATTTTTTGTTACAAAAACATTTTATTTTTGTTACCAAAAGCTGGAGCTGTAAGACACTGAACTATTAAATTTGAAGTATCTCTTAATTTGTGCTTGTCTAAGAAAAGAAGGCAGGCAAAATACTAATGTAAAAAACAGATGAAACTCCAATGCTGTAATAAAAAGGAAGCAGAATGATTTTCTGGTCACATACCAAAATTTTCAAAAGAGGAAGAAAGTAAGTTGGAAAAAAAAACACCCTATCTTGGTCCTTAAAGAACATCCCAGAAATTGTTACTTAGGAATCTCTACAGGTAAGTCCATGAAATTAGCCAATACTTCTGAAAAAGAGATTCTATCTTTTAATATAGTCAAGAATCCTATAAATGTGTTAGACTTATTTAGGCAGAAGGTACAATGTTTTCTCTCCCTTCTCCTTCTTATCAATCCTTATTATAGAAGGCTAAACAGTGTGTAATTTGCTTATGGGAGTTATTCTGAGGTAGAGTTTTGTTTTGTTTTTATCAGGGTTTTTTTTTGGCTGTGCAGGAGACATAAAACTAATGTAAATGGATTTTCATGGTGAAGCGAATTAAACAAGAAGCCCTGAAAAGCCTCCTGCTGCCAGTCTATCCATGAATAAAAAGCCTTCTGTGTTTACTTCTGTACCCCGGTTTCCTTTCAGAAAGTGTACCCCAGTGGGATAGTGTCGCTGAAAGGCAGCAGTAACCTTTGCAGGAAGCTCTATGTGCCTATTTAGTCCACTGTTCGATAAAAATACCCATTAGGCGCTTGCATTTGCTACTTCACATGGTGTCTGTGCTCTTTATGAGACACCAAAGAGCCTCTGAAAGGCGCCTCGACAACTATGCCACATGGAACACTGGGTTGCCTTATAATTAATCTCTCTATGAATTTCTTTCAGGACGGGGAAATTAATGATCATCACATTAATGACTGCAGCATGGAAATACATTGGGGAGACAGAAAGAGGAGTCTAAAGTGCTAAAGTCTTAAATGAAGAAATAAGTATGAATGAATTCACAAGCATATATAAATGAATACACACATGCATACCCATACACGTTTGCGATGCTACATTTTCCGGCAGTCCACAAATGAATCAAGATGAAACTTTCTTGGCTTCCCTGTGCAAAAATTAATCAGCAAGTTTTGTTTGTGTGTGTGTGTATTTCCCTCCCTCGCAAGCTCCCTTTAGAGACATACACAGATACATTCATTTATGAATGTGATTGTTAATACAACCTATAGTGTGTCTTTGACTAATATTTTTAGCATTTGTGGAAATCCAGATCTTTTTATCTGAAAATATTCCAGTGAAATTTGAAAAATTACATAAACATCATCATATTCAATTAATTCGCCTTGAACAACAAGAAGAGGTGGAAACACAAGATTATTTCACTTTGATTCTCTTTTTGGCACAAAATGAGGGAAAGATTTTGTCAGATTTTTTTACTGTACTCTGTGGCAATAAAGTATAATTTTAGTAATCCTTGTGAATTTTGTTTCCTGATTGGCCCACCTTGAAGGACAAGACATTGGAGACAGGTGGGTTATGATCCCCTCCATTGGCTGATTAGATTTATATTTTAGTACTGCTCCTAGGTCTTGTTTTCTTCTTTTCCCAACTTACTGTAAGATTACTATCTATTTTTATTGTTATTTTTTAACCCTAATATTATGCAGAGTTACTTTTGTGATCTAGTACACATTTACTAAATATATAAATACATGTCATTACTGATGTAGAATTTTGGGTTGAGATATTTAAATGTTATCTTTATCTGAAGTTTCACACCCTTGAAATGGTTCTTGAGAGCTATTTTAAAATCCCCATCAGTGAAGCTTCAATCCACTTCTAGTTCTCCTTAACAATATTTTCAGGTAGTTTGGGAACATGTTTAGCACATTAATTTATACTGAGCTGTGAATATATGATAATCTTCTAGCTTATTCTGCCCCCCTATGAAAAAGCTGACTTAATTATTCTTAGAAAAAGAAATCTCATTCATTTAATTTTCTCTCTAGAATCCTATTTATTGGCTCAAATATTTCTATTCACAATGATTATTTCCTCTAGTTTACTTCTGCATTTGGATTTATAAGAAAAAGTTTCTCTCCTTTTTTTCTTTACCTTTTATCACTACTTTTCCTTTTTGGGGTGGAGGTATCAGGAGATTTATTATTTTTGTTCTCCCTTTTGTTTCTGTTGCTGATATTCTCAGTGCTTTGAAATACACTCCTTTCAAAGTTCTGAAACATTACTCAAAATATAATTCCTAACAAATTCATAGAATGTGACCACTGAACACAGAAAAATATTATTTTTTTAAAAAATCAGCACATCCAAAATATTTGACCAATTCACTTTAATATTTACTGATTGATTTAAAACATGTACATGGCTGCCCAGCTCACAAAACGTCACTCTGAGGAATGCCAAATCAAAAAATACAGAGGAAGAAGAAAAAAGCTTGCCCCTAAAACAAAACAAAGTAATCACAACTAAAACTGACTGTATCCTACCAAATGGGAATTCTGTTCATCCTCACTTAAGCCTATCTTAATTCCTGCAGGGTCAGGGTTTACTGTGTTTGTGCCATCAAGTAATGACATCTTCTCAGCCCTAAATGGTTTCAGGGAAGGGACTTGGAATGTATCCTTCCTGTTAGAAGAGGGGGGTCACACAAACAAGAGAAGCAACTGGGCCATACAAACAAAAGAATCGGGATGCAGGCAGCACACAAAACCATTCCCCCTCCAGTCCACAGCAAAACCTTTCTCCATGGAACTAGTCCCTGGTGCCCAAAAGGTTGGAGGCTGCTTTGTTAGAATATGTAGGATGACATATACAGAAAAGAGTGGTCACACAAGTAATACAATCCTATGCATCCTGCCAGAGGAGAGGTATTACATCATCATAACTATTCACACTGCTATATTCTAGGCCAACTGAAGATTCCCAGTAGTCTTCAAGGGCAGTTCCATGCTAAGGATATGGCAATAAATCAGTCAGGAGTTGATTAAGGTCTTGACCTTGAACATATCCCACCAATCTTGGAATGGGTAAAATTGGCACATAAGACAAAGTTGTGAAAAGCTCCACTGGACACAGCTGCCACCTGGTCTTTGAGCAGTAACTATTCCCCTTGCTCTTCACAGCTACCACCTGTTCTTCAAGCAGGAACAACCAGTACCCCCAAATCATGCACCGAAGCTGAGACAGGATGTATAAGTAGGCCCGGAATATAAGATGAAAATTCTCAAATTTCAAGATCCAAGGGATCCAAAACCCATAAAAACTCAGTCATGGTACAATTAATCCTACCTCCTATTCTTCCCCATCCAGACTTCAACCCCTCCAGACAATGGGACTGAGTATTAATAGCTTAATATGGTGGCTAGGGATAGAAATATGTAATTAGGTGCCATCATCATAAATAATATTATTTTCATTTCTCAGAAGAGAATTCATGTCCTCCAATATTTAAATTCAAGCCAGGTAAGAAAAATATGGACATACAGTAGATTTAGGACATGTGGCATCTAGTAGAAGATCTCCTCCAGGTTCATTCAAATTCCCAAGATTCCTTTTCTGACAAAAGTAATTTTACAGAAGATCCGATTTTTCCTATAAGGCTTGACAAGCTTCCACTAAATCAGTAGAAAAAGACAAATTGTCTGTCTAGTAATCCCTTCAGCCTTATCTGAGACTTTGCTGATTCCACCCCACATATTCATTCTTCATCCTGAGCCTTCTCTGCATTTAGAGAAACTTAGTATATATGGCATACCTTGCCATACCTGTACAACTAGAAATCAGTCTATTAATCAACATTTTGCTAAAAGAAAACCAGTAGATTCCTAAATCTTCCTTCATTCTTTCATCTTAAATGGTATCATCATCACCACCATCATTACCAGCATTGATTACTCTTTTGTTTCTATTTTCTATTTTTGTAATGGGAAGAAGGAATAACCTTGTGGAACAGGAGGAAGAACTATAACCAAGGAAATGGTCAGATAAATGTTTTGTAAGTCTGGACCAGAACTCTAAACTGGGTAAGCAACTCAGACAAGATCCTTTCTAGTTCTCATGAAGATTAAGGGAGGAAGAGTGGAAGTGCTTTCAGAGTTATAAGAGTCTGCTACAGTGGTGGGATTCAAATTTTTTTACTACCAGTTCTGTGGGTGTGGCTTGGTGGGCATGGCAGGGGAAAGATACTGTAAAATCTCCAGTCAGAGGTGGAATTTGCTGGTTCTCTGAGTTACTCAAAATTTCCGCTATCGGTTCTCCAGAACTCATCAGAACCTGCTGGATACCACCTCTGGTCTGCTACTGCAGATAGTCCTCCTCTAAGAAAGACAGTTGTTATGTAAATTTTACACCATTTTACAACCTTTCTTTCCATAGTTATTAAGTAAATCACTGTAATTGTTAAGTTAATAACACAGTTGTTAAGAGAATCTGGCTTCCCTCTTTACTTTGCTTGTCAGAAGGTCGCAAAAGGTGATCACATGACCCCGGGAGACCCTGCAAAGGTCATAAATAGGAGTCAGTTGCCAAAGTTTCTGAATTTTGATCATGTGACCATGGAGATGCTGCAATGGTTAAAAGTATGAAAAATGATCGGAAGCCATTTTTTTTAAAGAGTTGTAACTTTGAACAGTCACTAAATGAACTCTTGTAAGTCAAGGACTACCTATCGAATAGAATCTTAAAATAAAAATAGTATTAAAATGGTATATCTTGAAGGTCTGACACTGATTGTCTTTCTGGGTTAATTGATAAATTGGCTGACTATCTTCAGATGAACAGGGTTTATTTTATTTTATTTATTTTTATTTTATTTTATTTTATCTTATTTTATCTTATCTTATTTTATTTATTATCATATGGTATGTGTTAGCCAGGGATCACTGAGGTGGCTGGCTGCCTCTATGAAATTTTTTCGCGTAGTATTATCTTTACCCGCAGGATGCCTGAATGCCAGTAGGTAATCAGGGGAGGCTCCTTTCTTGACCCTACGCAGTTCATTCACGCAGTTCATTTACCCAACCTCAGTGGTGCGCAGGCCCAGCGTCTTACCACGTAAGCCACCATGGCCTCCTATGAGCAGATATTATGCCTTTTCTTTGCTTCTATAATTTTGATCCTGATTTGTATATGTGTGGTTCCATTCACATGTTCCCACTGCAATTCTCCTACACATATTCAGTATAGAAGACTAGAAATGGGTGACTTAACAACGGTACACTTGCACCTTTCTATGCCTTTCTTTCCCATTGCTTAGCTTTAACCAAATGTTTTATCCCTATAACCTACTGACACAACAGCTATGGATATGAATAGCCCAATCTTGTGCACCATGACCCTGAAATACACTCTTAGGGAGGTTAGATTTGAATCCCAGCCAAATCCAGAACATTAGGATTTGCCCAATTAACCTGCCTGTAACGGAATCAATAAAAGTAGTGCACAAGTGAGTTGAATCATCATTCTCTGTCTTGCTTCTATGGGTAGGGTGAAGAAATGTGTTACTGAGCAGCCAAAATTGATAACTCACAATCTCAATAAATTAGCAGGAGCTTTTGAACTTAATGGTTAAGTAGAATGAAAAAGCAAAACTAAAATCCTTGCTTGGAAGGCTCTGTAGAGGCATAATGTCCTCTTGGACATTGATGTGGTGATCTAACCAGTGAAAAATAAAGTACTTTTATTTCCAGAGATTTGAAACTAAGCATCTATTGATGCAGCCTCAAATTGCATTTTTGTTTTGGCATATGACTTTTTCACACCCGGCAAGTAATCAATTGCTATTCCAAGACTAATTATTTTGCCACATCAGCCTCTCTGGGTCCCTCCACACAGTTCGATTTCTGTTTCTTGGGTGAAGAATTTTGCAATTACACATTACATACAGTAATAATACTACATATTCTGTTATTTTCAACTCACTTCTCTAATCAATCAAGATGATGCTATATGCCATTTTGGTTTTCAAGAGTAAGAGGTATCCTGCCAGGATTAGCATTGCTTGTGGCCGAGGTGGTATTCAGCAGGTTCTGACCTGTTCTGGAGAACCGGCAGTGGAAATTTTGAGTAGTTCAGAAAACTAGCAAATACCACCTCTGACTGGAGATTTTACAGTATCCTTCCCCTGCCACACCCACGAAGCCACGCCCACAGAACCAGAAGTAAAAAAAATTGAATCCCACCACTGACTTGTGGGTATGAGTTTTACTTCCACTCTTCACTTCACTTCACTTCACTCATTAATAAGATCTGAAAAATACAGAGTCCAGATCTGAACCTTACACAACCTCACTTATGGAACCATCCAAATTTGATGAAGTGCCTAAGGCTGCCCACTTTGTCTATGACTTTATAAGCTATCTACGTGACTACTTAGATGTCATGTCATCCAACATTCACTCAGATAGTTTGCTAATCAGGTTGATTTGGAGTATTTTGTATAAAGGCTTTGCTGGTATCACTTCAGCTTCATCACATTTCTCAAAAATGAGATAAGTAAGATAGTAAGACTTTTAGACTGGTCACTTTATTACTTTTATGGATTGTGTTGCGGAAAGCTTACAACCAAAAAAACCCAACCCACAAATAATAAACTAAAATTATAAAATGTCTAATAGGTAATCCAATTAATTGTTAAACTATATTACTTAAAAACAAACAGAAGAAACAAAATAAGAACTGCTATGTTGGCTTACCATAAATTGCTTAAATATATCACATTTATATAAAAAATAATCAATTTGACCAAAATGTCTACTTTTGTAAAATAAGATAAATTTATACCCAAGAAAATGTTGGATGCCATATCTGGATTAGCAGAAATATGTAGCCTTTTCAAAAGTACATAAATCACACATTTCTTGAATGTTCCCTTAATGTTTGAAATGCTTATACATTCTCAGTTCCTCAGTATAATTCTCTTAGCTATTCCCCACAATCAGTCTAACTCAAGTGTCTCAAAAAAGCCATCATTTTGGAATATAATTCAAGATAATATTCACATCTTTAAATTAGCATATTTACTTATGAATGAATGAATATGTGTGTGTATGTGTGTATATTCATTTATTGATAAATATATTAAAGTTAAACATGTGACTATTTTCTGGAAATGTATATGTATATATGTATGTATATGTTTGTCTATCTGTCTGTCTATCATCTATCTATCTATCTATCTATCTATCTATCTATCTATCTATCTATCTATCTATCTATTTATCTATCTATCTATCTATCTTTCTATCTTTCTATCTATCTTTCTGTAAAGGTTTCCCCTATCCAGTTGTGTTCAACTCTAGGGGGTGATGCTCATCTCCATTACTTAGCCAAGGGAGCCAGTGTTGTGTGAAGATGTTTCTCCAGCATGACAGCACTCTGTGCTGCGGCAAAACACTGTTAACTTTCCCACAGAAGTGGTACCTATTTATCTACTTGCATGTTCATGTTTTAGAACTGTAGGTGAGCAGGAAATGGCAAGGAGCTTGCCCTGTCACATGGCACTCGGGTCTCAAACTTGGATTGTCTTAACCGCTGAGCCATCATCTCTCTCTCTCTCTCTCTCTCTCTCTCTCTCTCTCTCTCTCTGTGTGTGTGTGTGTGTGTGTGTGTGTGTGTGTGTGTGTTTAGGCAGTGGTTTGTCCTCTGAGCTTGCTGCTTGGGTCCCGGACATTTTGTTACCAAATTAGGTAACATCTTCAGTATGGGCTACCTGGTTTGGTAATGAAATGTCAGTAAGCTTGGAGGACAAACCTCTGCCTAAATCCACAATCTGAGCTTCAAATATTAATAAATGTTAATAAACTAATTTCAATCTCAATTCCAAAGTAACACCCTATTGTTAGGCATGCATCCATTGTGGCTCCATCATAAAATATTCTAATTCTATCATAACTGTCAGAAATTCCAACTTTAAAGATGTTTTTTTGAGTTTCTGATGTAGACATGAAATAATTTTGATTTGAAAAGTAGACTTTATCAAAAATAAAAGCATCCCAGTTTTTTTTGAAGCAGCAAAAATATCTGGTCCATATGGAGATATCAAAACATGTTTTAGTTGATTGCACTGTTTGCCTAATTGTGTATTAGGCAAAACAAAAACAAAATAAATCATATATCACAACCTACCCGAAGTCATTTAAATTTCTTAAATAATCATTACAGAGTAATTGATTTAAAGTTTCTGTTCCAGACTCTGCTCATTTACCCCAATAGAACAATTTACTACCTATTTTTAAAGCAAAAATTATCCATAAAGTTTTAAACATTCATGGGACCATCAGCTTATCCTTTAATAAAATGTATTCTTTATTTAAAAGGAATATAAAATATAAGAAAAATTTTTTCCCCAAATACCACAACTATAATGAAGTTAAATTAAGCAATCCATAAAAATACAAAATATTTTTTAAAAAACAGGAAAAGAAGGAGTGAACACAAACACAAACAAATAAAACTCTATCTTATATGTTAGCCTTACATATATGCACTGGTTTACCCAAAAAAACCACCATATAATATTACACTATTATATAATACTATAAATGTGTGTTATAATCAGATAAAACATATTGTTGTAAAACACAAACATCTATGCCCAAGAAAATACGTTGCTTCATTAATTGATTAGTCAAAAATATCTCTTCCAGAACAGATAAATTACATATTTCCAAAAAATATATAGCTGGAGTAACAGCACTTTTCAATTTCTCAGTGTTATTCTTTTAACCATGATAAAATGCATGACACAATTATAATTCCTCACAATCAGATTCATAAGCTTTAGTGCATGATTCAGCATCACATTATTATGCTAAACATTTATGATATAAATACATTTAACAAATAAATATTTACTTACATACATTAAAATATATTATCCCAAAAATGTGGCAGATAGTCACAGGATTATATCCCGTGGATCAATGTAATTTTTTTATATCTTTAACAGGGAAAATCGTATATCTGTCATTCTAAGTAGACTCTGGGGAGTCCAGTATGTTCACCAGTATAGGACATATGAATTTTTTTGAGAAATCAGTTTTGATTCCAAGTCCGTCAATACCATTTTAATGTTTTAAGAACATGAAGCCATTGAGGAGGTATTAGCAGAGATTCCAATTCTTTGGTCCACATTTTATATTTCCCATTTGGATTCACTTTCAAAATATTTTTGAATTTATGATAAAGTTGTGGGTTTAACTTCTGTAATGGATTCCATCAAATAAGAAAGCATCTAAGGTGCTTTGGAAACGATCAAAGTATCAAGTTTGTACTGAGCAGTTAAAGCATGTTTGAATTATAGTGAAAAAATATTGCCACTGTTGTGAATTAAACTCAATTTAAAGTTCACAAAATAAATTTTAAAATAACTGCATAATAATTTACTTACAGTTTCTGCCCATACTTTCAAAGCCCAACCTGTGTCCTAACATGATCAAATATTTTTTTGCAGCCTTCACTCTTGGAAATAAGCATTATTTTCTTCTACATGTTGTCCCAAAACTGTTATGTGTTAATATTTTGACATTTACACTGAACAGCTTATATCTTGATTTTTTTACTTTCTTTTTATTTTGAATATATCTAAAGGAACCCCACAGATTGTCCTTCTCCAGTCTCAGCACTTTCTAAGTTTTAGTTTTCCTGACATCATGTCTAATAGTTTTGTACAAGTTGACAAAGTGCCATATATGTTACTTTATTAGTCTTTCCATTGAAATCCTTTCCAATGAAATACTACAGTTCAGAGGATTCTTGCTATCTGTCCCAAACTGTCTCTGATCAATTTATTTTCCTCTTCATCTTTGTGAGTTTCACCTCACTTTCTGCATTTCTTTTCCTTTCAGCTTTTTAATTCTTCTCATCTTTGTTTCCAGGGAACACCTTTGTTTTGGGGAATACAGAATAGCAGCTTTAAAATGGTAAATAAATAATTATTATTTTGTGAATAGTATTACTTTCAGTTTTGATTAACACGATTACTCATTATTTTCTTAACTCTCCAGAAATATCCCATTACATTTTCTTGAAAGCTTCTAGTTTTAAGATGCTGGAGCATCAGTACTTGTCATATCCAAAACATTCTTGCAAAATGGATTTTAACCTGGGGTGGGATTCTACCAGTTCACACCTATTTGCTAGAGCCAGTTGTTAACATTCTAAGCAGTTCGGAGAACCAGTTGTTAGAAGAAATTACTGGCCTAATCCTGTAAGGAAGGCAGGAAGGAAACATTCTGGCGTTGCTTACAGAAACTGCCTCTCCGTTAACCCTTATTACACTCTTGGCAGGACTAGACTTCCTGTCTCAGGAACGTCTCTGGAGTTTTTTTACCCTCCTTTGCTGGTACTTTGCTTGTGTGGAGTGACCATTCAAAGTTACAATGACACTGATAAAAGTGACTTATGACCATTTTTCACGCTAATACCTCCTCAATGGCTTCATGTTCTTAAAACATTAAAATGGTATTGACTGTCACGAGAGGCCTGGCGAGGAGATGTGTGCCTCGATGTGAGTGATATTGAGTTGGCCATGCCCAGCCAATAACACGTCCACCCGGTCACCTGACCACCAAGCCATGCCCACCAACTAAGCCACGCCCACAGAACCGGTTGTTAAAAAAATTGATTCCCACCCCTGATTTTAACCTAATTTACTCATTATATTCACTTTGTTTTATTAATTGAATACTTTTCCATACTATTTCAACAAGTTATTTAATTTACTAATGCATTTAGTTTTTTTTCTTATTTTAGTTTCACATTTATCTGAGAAGAAGATTCTGTTGGTTAATTCTATTGTCTCTATTCAGTTGGTCAGACTTCTTGATTTCACTGATAAGATTCATAATAAATACAAGCAACCAACAAGAATTACTGAATAATGTACACTGCTCAAAAAAATAAAGGGAACACAAAAATAAGACATCCTAGATCTGAATGAATGAAATATTCTTATTAAATACTTGGTTCATTACATAGCTGAATGTGCTGACAACAAAATCACACAAAATTTATCAATGGAAATCAAATTTAGCAACCCATGGAGGTCTGGATTTGGCGTTACACTCAAAATTAAAGTGGAAAAAAACACTACAGGCTGATCCAACTTTGATGTAATGTCCTTAAAACAAGTCAAAATGAGGCTCAGTAGTGTGTGGCCTCCATGTGCCTGTATGACCTCCCTAAAATGCCTGGGCATGCTCCTGATGAGGTGGTGGATGGTCTCCTGAGGGATCTCCTCCCACACCTGGACTAAAGCATCCCCCAACTCCTGGACAGTCTGTGGTGCAACATGGCATTGGTGGATGGAGCGAGACATGATGTCCCAGATGTGCTCAATTTGATTCAGGTCTGGGGAACAGGCGGGCCAGTCCATTGCATCAATGCCTTCGTCTTGCAGGAACTGCTGACACACTCCAGCCACATGAGGTCTAGCATTGTCGTGCATTAGGAGGAACCCAGGGCCAATCACACCAGCATATGGTCTCACAAGGGGTTTGAGGATCTCATCTCGGTACCTAATGGCAGTCAGGCTACCTCTGGCGAGTAGTGTGTGGGCCCCTAAAGAAATGCCACCCCACACCATTAATGACCCACTGCCAAAACAGTCATGCTGGAGGATGTTGCAGACAGCAGAACGTTCTCCATGGCGTCTCCAGACCCTGTCATGTCTGTCACGTGTGCTCAGTGTGAAGCTGCTTTCATCTGTGAAGAGCACAGGGCACCAGTGGCGAATTTGCCAATCTTGGTGTTCTCTGGCAAATGCCAAACGTCCTGCACGGTGTTGGGCTGTAAGCACAACCCCCACCTGTGGATATTGGGCCCTCATACCACCCTCATGGAATCTGTTTCTGACCGTTTGAGCAGCCACATGCACATTTGTGGCCCACTGGAAGTCATTTTGCAGGGCTCTGGCAGTGCTCCTCCTGTCCCTCCTTGCACAAAGGGGGAGGTAGCAGTCCTGATGCTGGGTTGTTGCCCTCCTACGGCCTCCTCCACATCTCCAGATGTACTGACCTGTCTCCTGGTAGTGCCTCCATGCTCTGGACACTATGCTGACAGACACAGCAAACCTTCTTGCCACAGCTTGCACTGATGTGCCATCCTGGATGAGCTGCACTACCTGAGCCACTTGTGTGGGTTGTAGACTCCATCTCATGCTACCACTAGAGTGAAAGCACCACCAGCATTCAAAAGTGACCAAACCATCAGCCAAAAAGCATAGGAACTGAGAAGTGGTCTGTGGTCACCACCTGCAGAACCACTCCTTTATTGGGGATGTCTTGCTAACTGCCTCTGCTTTCCACCTGTTGTCTATTCCATTTGCACAACAGCATGTGAAATTGATTGTCAGTCAGTGTTGCTACCTAAGTGGACAGTTTGATTTCACAGAAGTGTGATTGACTTGGAGCTACATTGTGTTGTTTAAGTGTTCCCTTTATTTTTTTGAGCAGTGTATTATTTCCATAATTGTTATTAAATCATTTATCAATTAAATGGTTTAGAACATGAGAAAAAAACAAAACAATTCTTTCTCATGTTTTATTGTTAAGTCTTTATTTACAACCTCGGGTTTTTTTTTCCATGAAACCTGTATTTTAAAGAGAAGTTAGCTCCACTAATGAAGCTGAACCTGGATCAAGAGACGATATATTAAACATTCAAAACTGACTTTACTTGGTTGTCATACTAGTGACTATAAACACCAATTTTAAATTATTTCCAAGAATTAAAGAATCAGGTTGTTTACATACTACAACATAATTTAGTTACAACCAACAAATTATTAGTTTGGTATAGTAGTTAAGGTGATAGCCTAGAAACCAAGAGACTGTAAGTTCTAGTCCTTCCTTAGCTATGAAAGCTGACTGAATGATTTTGGGCCACTCATTCTCAGCCCTGCTCACCTCACACGATTGTTGGGAAAATTGGATGAAGGAATATTCTGTATGTTCAGTGCTTGGAATTACTTATAAAATAATAAAGATGGGATAAAAAAAATTAAATAAATCAATGAAATAATAATAATCACTTCCTATTGTTGATTGCCTCTGATTATTGCTCTATCTGCATTAAATTTCTTCCCTGAGTATCTCTTTTTACTTCCCACAGACAGACATCTTACATATTTTAAAAAGTACATGTAGCCAAGAAAAGCTTACAGGTAGTCCTCGACTTACAATAGTTTATTTAATGACTGTTCAAAGGCACTGAAAAAGTGACTTACAACCATTTTTCGCACTTATCACCATTTGATCATGTTACCATAACATGATCAAAATTCAGATGCTTGGCAATTGACTCAAATTTATGACAGTTGCAGTTTGCCAGGGCCATTCGATCATCTTTTGTGACCTTCTGAAGAGCAAAGTCAATGGGGAAGCCAGATTCTCTTAACAACTGTTGTGTGGCTAACTTAACAACTGCAGTGACTCACTTAACAACTTTGGCAAGAAAGGTCATAAAATGGGCCAAAAGTCACTTAACAACTCACTTAGAAGGATCAATTTTGGGCTCAATTGTGGTCATAAGTTGAGGACTATCTATATTAGCATAGATTAAATTTTAATGCACAAGAAAACCTTTTGGTTTTGTTATAACTGCCTAATACAACTAAAGTTCTGTTTCTGTTGTAATGTGTCCTGAGAATAATGGTTCTGTGTATCAATCTATTTATATATCTCCAACACTAGACACCTCTCCAAGTCATTGAAAACAAAATCCAATATTTTTTGCAACCTATTGCAGACTGCCTTTAAAAACTGTTAATGGGGAAGAAGATATGCCTGAAATAGAAAACTTTTCTGTGTTCACAGAACTAGTTTCACAATTTAACCAGTGTTTGTTTTTGTTTCCTTGGTGTTACTCACAGTTAAATATTGCATTACATAATTACATGGTTTGGGCAGAAAAGAATTTGACATAATCACCAGAAAATATATTAATATTCTAATTTTGCGGCTTGCTTAGAATGTACATGATGTTACATTTGTAAATTAATTATGCAGCAGTTCATCTTTTGTGTATTAAGCACCTTTACAAATAGTGAGCAGAGGGAGAAAAACAAGGAGAAATCCACATTATCCGAAAAATTCATTTCACTGCACCATTCTTTGATCTGCTTAATATGTGCTATGCATTCATTAACTCTTCATTATATTTTCATGATTATATTCTATGTGTTGCTAAGGCAAAGCCAACTTCCTTGAGGCAAACATTTGCAATGTAAGGAGGTCAATTTCTATAAACATAATCAATCTTATGCATGAAATTTTAATAGCAAGGAGGAAAAAAAATCCTCTGAAGCTGCATAAATTTCAGGCTCCTTAGTCATTGCTAACTAGCCCATTCAATTTGTGGGGTGGAATAATTACAGACTGTTAATGGCGCTTTGTGGTCACATAGATTTCATGTAGCTTCAGATTACATCTGATTACCGTAATATATGGGTTATGGCCAAGTACCATGGGCAGGTTGAAATTAGCTTTTTATAATTGTGATCAGTGGTGAGATTCAAATTTTTTTACTACCGGTTCTGTGGGCGTGGCTTGGTGGGCATGTGACTGGGTAGGCGTGGCTATGTGGTCATGTGACTAGATGGTCATGGCTATGTAGTTCATGTGAATGGGGGGGGGGGTCAAAAGACAGAAACTCACTTTCTGGAGCAGAGGGTTGGACTCGATCACCTCCAAGTACCTTCCTGGATTGCTGAGCTGTTTCAAAACATCCTCTGAAGTTGCTCTAGTGCCAAGGTTTGTGGTCCTTCCTTCCTCTCCTTTCCCCCCCCCCCGCTCCCCTTCCCTCTCTTTCTTTCTCTTTCCCTTCCCTCCCTTTCTTTCTTCCCTCCCTCATTCTTTCTTTCTCTTTCTTTTTTTCTTTCGCAGCACCCCTTTCCCATGCCCTACTTTTGGCCTAGTGGGCCTCAGGGAAACCTCCTGGGAGTAAAAATGGGGCACAGGGCACAGTGCAGCATCCCCACGCCCCATTTTTGGCCTAGTGAGCCTCAGGGAAGCCTCCTGGATGCTGAAAAAAGAAGCAATTTGAAGCGGGGGGGGGGGGAATCAGCTGTGCCACGCAATTTAGATTAACTAGAAAGCAAGAAATCCAACCATTTCCTGCTTTCTAGCTAATCTAAATCATGGGGCACAGCTG
Source organism: Pseudonaja textilis (assembly GCF_049901715.1). NCBI lineage: Eukaryota > Metazoa > Chordata > Lepidosauria > Squamata > Elapidae > Pseudonaja > Pseudonaja textilis. The sequence continues at coordinate 85,207,431 of NC_141992.1, read as the reverse complement.
ATCATCACCCAGCTGATTGTCGGAAATACTAATTCAGCAGAACTGGTAACATTTTTTTTTACTACTGGTTCGGCTGAACCGGTAGAATATCACCATTGATTGTGACATTATTGAATAAATGTAAAAATCCTAAGTCTGATTGTAAACTATTTGCTACCTGTCATGTCTGTTATCTAGATATCTTTATGGCTCCGAATTGTCTTGTTTCTCAAAGTCTTTTTCTTATCTCATTCCATTCCATTGTTGTCTATTCTTCTTTTTAGTTCAAAGTCTTTGCCTTCAGTTTTGTTGTCATGCAATAGTGATTCTGTTAGATTCACTGTGATAATTCTAATTGGCTGGATTGTTTTGTTTTATTGATCTGAGAAGCATAGTTGGATTTATCTGTACCTGTTGTTATGATGACTGTATCGTGAAAGTGATTTCATTTCTCAGCTACATCTGTTTTATTACACTGAATTGCAACAACACTATGCTTCTTCAATTAACACTAAAAAAATATCCCTTGTGTGGATTTTTCTATATTGTATAAAGGAGATAGTAATTAATACAGGAACTACCAGTAGAATATAGCATTATTTTTATATCTGTATGAACAATGAACAAGGACGTACATTCAACTTTGCAGCTACTAAGATTGTTGGATGTGCAGGTACAAAAATGCCAGGGAAGTGATCGAGGCCTGGGAAACAGGCCCCTTATCAGTCAACAGGAGTGTTGATTTTACCACCAATTTATCAAGTACTTAGGAGGCGAGGGCTTGGCAGCACAAGCAAACGACAACCAATGCCTTGAAAGCCAGCTATCAACACCCCAATCAACAACTAACATACACAACCAGGCACCATATAAATACTACACACAGACAGCCCAAAACACATGCTCTGCTAGAGAGAAATTCCCCCAGTGGCTGACATTATATATATATTTATTACACACACACACGTATATATATATGCCTTTGAAAACTACAGTGGAATTGGATCTTCCAAATAATGATTATATGAGCAACACCATTCACTAGTCTGTTTACAGCTTCAATTTAGGGTGTTCTGATTGCCTTCAAATAAAAACTAAATATATTTCTCTTTAGACAGGTATTTAATATTACTTTGGCTTAACTTTATTTACTGACTCCCACTTTTCACCCTTTCTATGTTCACCTTTATCATTCCTTTTACCTTGTGTCAAATGTGTTTTCATTATTTCTCGACGTGATTTTGCTTTTATGGGCTGCAAATTATGTTAAGCAGCTCATTGGGAGGAAAAGAAAATGTATACATGTTAGATCAATAATATCAATCATTTATTAAATTTCTCTAGAAATAATGCCTCTGTGGAAGTAATGCCTTATTGATACACCTAGAACCAATGTTAGAAGGTGTTTTTTTAAAAAACAAAAAAGAACAAGATAAGAGGAAAATGTATTTGCCATGTATCTGAAGGATAAACACGCTCAGCTGAGATGCTTTTCCTAAATACAGGTAGTCCTCAACTTACAACAGTTCATTTAATAACTGAAGTTATAACAGCACTGAAAAAAATGACTTATGACCATTTTCACACTTATGACCATTGTAGCATCCTCATGGACATATGATCAAAATTCAGACTCTTGGCAACCGGCTCAAATTTATGAAGGTTGCACTGGCCTGGGGTCATGTAATCCCCTTCTGACAAGTTAGTGGGGAAGCCAGATTCACTTAACCACTGTGTTACTAACTTAACAACTGCAGTGATTCACTTAACAACTGTAGGAACAAAGGTCGTAAAGTGGAGCAAAACTCAATAACTCATTTAAGCACAGAAATATTGGGCTTAGTTGCAGTTGTATGTTTGAAGACTACCTGTACGCTATCTCTGATACAGTTAGTCCTCGCATACTGACCAAATTAGGAAGAGAAATTTGGTGACTAAGCAACAGCATTGTTAAGTGAAATATTATGTGACTGCAACCAAGTTCCATTGGAAGCTGACTATAAAAGTTCTTTAATAGCAATAAAATAACCACAGGGATGCTGCAATGGCTACTAGTTGGAGGACTGATGATAAATCTACTTTTTTGGTGCTATCCTAACTTTGAAGTGTCACTCAACAAAGAAGTCAGTAAGTGAGGATGTCCATTCTCACCCAGAAAAACACACAGGGTTTCCATTAACAGCACCAGTATTTGACCATCCTTCATTCACAAGAAACAGCTGCCAAGCCAGAAAAAGGGGGCATGGTTGTACTACAATGCTGATAATCCTGGGACAGCATTATCCTGTAGATAGGATGACTGTCAATTGTACCCGGCAGACTCAGATGGCCAGTATTCCAAGGAGCGGGTGGAGGAAAAAATTATCCTGAAGGATTCAGACAAAATTATGATTTGTGTACACCAGTTAATAAGTGTTAGCAATTCCCAACCTCGCTTTATCTAATTATAAGGATTTTGAAGATAATAGAACAAAAATGTAGATTTCTGTAATCCATACTGTTCATCTCATTAGCACTTAATCTGTTCTCGATCCTCTGATTTAATTGCAAATGTTTGGTTCAGTGAAACTAATATCTTTCTTGGCATCGCTGTTCTGTTCAAATCAACACAACTTGGGGGAAAGGTATAGATTACCAATAAAGGTTTATCCTTTTTGTAATTACTCTAAAGCTCCGCACAATCAAACAAGAGGCGCTATTATGCTAACTAAATGAGATGATAAAGGATTCCGAAAAGCCGCCTATCATGATGAACCAATTCCAGAGGCTTTGTCTCTAGAGTCACCTGGCTAGCTTTCAAAGGGGGAACTTTCAAGCCCCAAGCAGCTTGCTTGTTTAATGTAAGATGGCAGAAATGTCAAAAGACAAGCATCAGCAACTACCATCTGAGGTTGCATCTCTGTAGCCTAAGCGGCTTGCACGTAGCCTCACAGCTGTGGATGCTAATATCTCCCTTTGGGGACTCACTTATAAATCAGCTAAGCAAAAATTGATCATCCTACATGCTGAAGCTCGTGTTTTTAATTGCTGTTCATGGCATTAGTAAATCTTGTAAGACTTTTTAGACATAGAGGATTTCTCATAATTTGTACGTTGCTAGTCCAAACAAGGAAAATCACTGAATTAATTCAGCCATCCAAATAATCTATAGTAAAAAAAAAAAAAAAACCCAACCACCTTATATTGCTGAGCAATTCTGAAAACAAGAAGTTGCTCCCCTGGCAAAATTCATGGTCTCTGGGAATCTTTCTGCAACCTTTTAACTGGGCAACTGTGGCAACATAGTTTTTGTGGCCCACTAGCTTGTGGCCCCAGCAGAATCAGATGAGGAGGAGGTTGGAGAGGAACTTGAACCAGTTCTGGAGTCTGGGGAAGGCTCTTGTTAAGTCGTGGGAATGAGACTCAGGACACCAGCATGATCGTCAATTGTTTTTACTTCCTTCTAGGACTGAGCGCCGAAGAAACCACGGCAGCCCTTTTTATAGTCGGGCTGCTCGTGACTACAGCCAGTGATGGCTCTTCAAATTTCCCGCTGCCACAGACCAGTACAGGTAAGTATGCTAATACATAACACCCCTCCCCACCTGGTCCGGTTCAACAAATCTGAGCCTCGCCTACCGTACGTAATCACATAGGTAGGTGGGGCTTTTAGGGGTTCTACTGGACCTGAGCAGCTCAGTCGCTGTTTGGCCCCTGGACTGCTCAGTCAGATCTGTTGTTCCTCCCGTCCGTCTTCTTGGAACCTCCTGGAAGGTTGAGTTGGCCATGCTGCTCCTGCCAGGAATTTCCTGGCTGGTTGAGTTGCCCTGGCCACTCCCGCCAGGGACTGCTTTCCTGCTATCCTTCTGGACCTGTTCCCATCTTCTCAACCTGTCTTCTTCCCTGGACTCAGGTACGTGTTTGCATTTCCCGACTGGGGCTAATACTAGTAGTGGTTGTTGCGTAATTGTCAGGGTTTGTTCTGTTATTTCTCTTGCTCATGGAGGGTCTCCCCCTCCCTTCCTACTATTTGAGGGGTCTCCCCCCTTTCTCTGGTTGTGCTTTGCTTGTTTGAGGTGTCTCCCCCTCCCCTATGGTCATTTTTGAGGGGTCTCCCCCTTCTTCCCTGAGTTTGTTTTGTTTGTTTGAGGGTCTCCCCCTCTTCCATGGGTTTGTTTGGGTCACCCTTCGTGACTCTAGATCTGAGCTGGTCTATGTGTCTCCTCCAGCTCCTCCCATCCACAGTATCTACCCTGTATGAACAGGGTATGGTTATCTGGGTCACTTTTGCTGGTATCCACAGTGGTTCTCCTGTGAGATTTTTTGCATACACTGGGTCCTGTTTGAAATGTGTGGCAATTACTGTAGGAAACTGCTGGTTTTTCTGAGCTATATGTGGGGTGCAGTCTGTCTAGGTGTGATCTTAGTTTCCTCCCCATTAGTAACTCTGCTGGGCTTTTATTTGTGGCACTGGGTGTCATGTGTTGAATGCTTAGTAGCTTATCTATCTTTTCTTGTGTGTCCCCAGGCCCCAGCTTTTGTAATGTTTCCTTTGTGTAACGTACTATACGTTGTGTAACGTACCATCTGTTCATGGCCGAGTGTCCCGGCACTGTCAGTGCATGCCTTATCCCATGTTGTACTAGAAATCCCTCAAATGTTGTTACCATGAATTGTGGCCCATTGCCGGATACAATTAAATCCGGCAATCCATGTATTGCAAAAATATGTTTCCTGAGCTATCTAATGATGGCTTCTGTTGTGGTGGAGTGCATTTGGAGTAAGCATCTACGACTATTAGGAATGTGTGTCCTTTGGTTGGGCCTGCAAAATCAATGTGTAATCTTGACCATGGTCCCAATGGTGTTTCCCATTCATGTTTTGGTGCTGTGGGGGGGGGGGCTGTTGGCCTCGAAACCTGGCAGCTTTTACATGTTGCCACCCAGTCCCCTATGTCCTTATCCATCCCTGGCCCCCATACATAACTCCTTGCCAGGGATTTCATTTTTACAATTCCTGGGTGTCCCTCATGTAACAATTCTACTATACGTTTCCTTGAATTGTCCAGTATGACCTCCTGCTGCCCCCATAGTACACACCCCTTCAGCACTGAGAGTTCTGTTTGTCTATTCCGGAACAGTTTGACAGTCTCATCTCAGTTTCTGGCCATCCTTTTCTTACCCAATTTAAATCTCTAGCTGTTTCCCTAGCGATGTCTGCTGCCATTATGGGTAGGTTTTCTAATGTCTCTATTTGAAGGGTCGATGTGGTTGGTGCTGGGTCATCTTCTATGTCAGGTAGAGGGCAACGGCTAAGCGCATCAGCATGATTTATATCCTTTCTCGGTCAGTAGATTAATTTGTAGTTGTAGGCATCCAAGTATTCTGACCACCGCATCATTTGTGGTGATAGTATGTTAGGTGTAGTTTTGTTTCCTGCGATGATACCCAGGAGTGGCTTGTGGTCTGTGACTAGTGTGAAAGTTCTCCCGTAGATATATTCATGGAAACTTTTTATTCTGGTGACAGTGGCCAATGCCTCTTTGTCTAGTTGACTGTAGTTCCGCTCTGGCTTTGACAGTCTTTGAATAGAATGCTATGGGTGCTTCTTTCCCATCTGGTAATACATCGTTGAGTATAGCGCCAATGCCAAAAGGTGATGCATCACAGGTTAGTGTTATTGGAAGTGTTTCACTGTATTGTATTAGTATGTGTCCTGATGTGATCAAGTTTTTTATCTCCTAGAATGCCGTTTCTTCCCGTCTCCCCCAGGCCCAGGTTGCTTTCTTGTCAAGCAACCTGTGTAGTGGTTCTGCAATGGTTGCTTTCTGTGGTAGGAATATATTATAAAAGTTAATGAGTCCTAAGAAAGCTTGCAGATCAGTTTTATTTGTGGGTCTGGGGGCTTCCTTGATTGCTCTGACTTTATTTTCAGTGGGGTGGATACCTTCACTGTCTATAAGATATCCTAGGAATTCAATTTTGCCAGCGGCTAATTGGCACTTCTCCATTTTTACTTTTAGTCCCGCCTCCTTGAATTTGCCTAGGACTTCCCTTAGGCGGTCTCGCAGTTGTTCTTTATCCTTGGCTGATACCAGGACATTGTCAAAGTATGATACCACACCTTTTATCCCTTGCAATAGGCATTCTATTAAGCTCTGGAACACCCCTGGGACGACGCTGATGCCAAATTGTAGTCTGTTGCATTTGAATGCCCCCCTGTGCATCACGATTGTCTGGGCTTCTGCTGTTTCGGGGTCAACGGAGAACTGTTGGTACGCCTGTGCGAGGTCTAGTTTTGTAAAGACTTTTCCTCCCCCAAGGGAATGTAATAGATGCTGTACCACTGGAACTGGGTATGCGCTTTGTTGGAGCACGTGGTTAAGGGTTGCTTTGTAGTCCTCGCAGATGCACACCAACCAATCAGGTTTAATTGGTGTAACAATTGGGGTTTCCCACTTTGCTTGGTCAATTGGTTCTAAAACCCCTTGTGCGATGAGTTTATCCAATTGCTCATTGATTTTTGGGTTTAGTGCGGAAGGAACCCACCTCGCATTCAATCTTATAGGGGCTATGTTTGGGTTTAGACTAAAGGAAACTGGGGACTGCTGGTACTTGCCCAGTTCTCTGTTGAATACGTCCCGGAATTCTTCCATCAGGTCGTCTTCCCACTCTGTCTTGGTGATGCTGCTTATCCCTGTGACTTCGATTCCTAATGGTGCAAACCATTTGAGTCCCAATAGGCTAGGTTGATTCCGGTCGATTATGGTTAGTGGAAGGACTCTGGTGTATTTTTTGAATGTTACTTTGAATTGTCTGGTACCTACTATGGGAATTTTTGTTCTCCTGGTAGTCTTTCAGCATTAGTGTTTGTCTTTTGAGTCCTTCCTGGCTTATGTCTAGTATCAGTCTTTTTATTGTATCCCACAATACCAATGATAAGTATGAGCCTGAGTTCACTTCCATCCGGCACAGCTGGTCTTGTATGGTGACCTGGACATATACTTTCCTGGTGTTTGTCATGTTGGAGTGTCCGATGGTCACCATCTGGTGTGTTTCATCTCTTCCATTGCTTGTCTCTTTCCCTCACCTGTTTCTGTTGTCTTGGTTCCAGTGGCTCCCTGTTTATTTCTCCCTCTCTCGGGGGGTAGTGGTGTTCCATCTTTGTCTAGGGCCGTAGTTTTTTCTTGCTCGGCATGCCCTAGCAATATGTCCCTGCCATTCACAATGTTTGCAGATTGCATCTAGGAAACGGCACTCGAAACATGGATAGTTCCCCTCACAACCGGCACAACTGTTCCGATTCCTTCTGCCCTGTTCCCACCGGAGTTGATTTACCCCTTCTTCTTCCTCATTGTCTTCCGATGGGGACTCGATGTCCTCGTGGTATGTTGTAGTGGCGTTTATAGGGGTTTCTGGTGGTGCTTTGTTCATTTTCCGCATGGCGGCCACCGATTTCTGTGTTGCTTCTGCTGCGATAGCTTCTTCTATTGCTTCTTGGAGTGTTATTTTGGGTTTTGTTAATAATCGACCCTGTAGTGTAAGATCTCTCAGCCCCGGGACCACTCGGTCTCTCATGGCTTCATCCATATTTAGGAATTCACACGCCCCTGCGATGTCCCTCAGCATTGCAATGAAATCGCCGATGCACTCACCTTCTTTTTGCGCCGATAAAATTCATGTCTTTTGATGAGGCAGGAAGTGGTTGGTGTGTAGTGAGCCCTCAGTATCCTTTCCAGGTCCGGCCAGGCCATCATTTTCACGTCGGTGGGTGCTGCTAACGCTTTGGCCATCTTAAATACCGTGGGACTGCAATGTGTGAGGAAGACGGCTCTCTTCCTGTGTTTGGATATATTATGGAGGTTGCTCCCTTCAAGGAACACGAGGAATCAGTTGATGTACGATTCCCAGTCTTCGGTTGCTGGATTGAATGGTGCGGATGGCGTGTTGTTTCTGGCCATTTCACCTCAATGCATTGCCAGTGTTTGTCAGTCGCCACGTGTTCTCTGGTTCCCTTTGTCTCAGTGTCCCACCTTCGTCGCCAGTGTTAAGTCTCAGGAATGAGACTCAGGACACCAGCATGATCTTCAACTGTTTTTACTTCCTTCTAGGACTGAGTACCGAAGAAACTGTGGCAGCCCTTTTTATAGTCAGGCTGCTTGTGGCTGCGGCCAATGACGGCTCTTCAAATTTCCTGCTGCCACAGACTGACCAATTACAGGTAAGTATGCTAATACATAACAGCTCTGATAGATGCTCTGTGTTGGATGCAGAGATAGAGCCAGGGCCGTCTGACATTTCCTGGCCACCGGAGAGGCAGCTGCCTCCGAAAACTGATATGAATGAGGAGGAAGAACAGCTGGGACCTGTTCCAGATGCACATATGTGCATAGCTATTAGGAGAGGGGAACAACGGAAGTCAAGGACTCGACTTGGGAAGCAAAGCACACATAGACACTGAATGGTCCCTCCCTGGCTGGGGAATAAATAGAAGGAAAGAGGAGTGGTTGTTGTAAGAGGCAGCCGTTTGTCTTTCTGAAGATTTTGCTCATTGTGTTTCATGCCACAGAGACTGCTTGCCAGAACTTAATTTTCAGCCTTTCAGTAGGGAGCTCACAGCCTTGCAATTATCATAAGGAACTTACGAGATCCGTTGCTGCCATTAACTCTTTGAAGGACTACTGCCTGGAGTTTTTGGTGAGTGAATGCAATTAATTTACACGAGGTAAATAAAGAGGGGGTTTTCGTGACAAGGATTCTGTTTATTGTTTCTGCTAAGGCTGGGTCAGAACAATAGTCTAGGGAACATGGATGCAAAATGTACATCATCACCAGTCACATCAGCAAAGCCAAGAATACAGGTAGCCCTAGACTTACAACCACAACTCAGCCCCAAAATTATGCTGCTAAGTGAGACAGTTGTTAAAGGAATTTTGCCCCATTTTATAACCTTTCTTAACCCAATTGTTTAGTGAATCACTCCAGCCGATAAGTAAGCAACCTGGTTGTTAAGTGAATCTGGCTTCCTCATTGACTTTGCTTGTCAGAAAGTTTCAAAAAGTGATAATATGACCTTCCGATACAGCAATGGTCATAAGTATGAACCAGTAGCCAATCATCCGAATTTTGATCACATGATCATGGAGATGCTTCAAAAGTCGTAACTGTGAAAAACAGTCATAAGTCATTTTTTTCAGTGCCATTGTAATTTTGAACAGTCACTAAAGTCACTTACAAACACTATTGTAAGTCAAGGACTACTTCTATTTGGTTTTGATTCTATTGAAGTTTTTGGTAGGGAGGGTTTGCTTTGTTTGGGATTCATATTCAAAATGTACATGATCTTTTTTATTCATTTGTTTATTTTAGAAAATTTATATTGCCATCTATTCACACATGGCAACTCAAGGCAGCTTACATGAATATAAAAACATCATGTATAAAAATTAAAACTAATAGAAGAAAAATAGCCAAATAGTCAAATAATAGATCCCCGCCATCCCACCCCAGTGATAATACATCATACAAGACATGTAATGGGCTCCAGGCCACTCTGGGTTCCCCAGGTCCACTTGCAGAACCATGTGTTCAGTGCCTTCCTAAAGAGTGTTAGAGTTGAGCCGTCTAATCTCTGGAGGAATGATGTTCCAAAGAGAGGGAGCCACCATAGAGAAGGCTCTTCTTCTGGGTTCCATCTCTGTAGGGGATGGGACCTGCAGCATTCCTTGCCTTCCTGTTCTAGTGGGTTGGGTAGATGTGACCGGCAAGAGACTGTCCCTCAGATAACCTGGTCCCAAGCCATGAAGGACTTTAAAGGTGACCATCAGGATTTTGAATTGCACCTGGAAGCAAATCTGCAACCAATGCCACTCCTGCAGAAGAAGAGATATGTACTTACACTGAGGTCTGCACAAAACCATGTGGGCCACTGCATTTTACACCAACTGGAGCTTCCAGATGCTCCTTCAAGGGCAGTGTTGTGGTCCACTGGCAGCCTGTGGAGACAGCAGCAGAGTCAGACATGGGCCAGTCCAGGAGTCTGGGGAGGACTCGGATGATGATCCTGCGTCCGATACAGAGATGGGGCCAGGACCACCTGGGAGTTATGTGCTGACTCTGAAGCCTCCAGAATGTGACAGCAGCGAGGCAGAGGAACAAGGGGAGCCTGTTCCCAGTGCATGTGTGCACAGAGCTGTCAGAAGGCAAGAACAGTTAAGACAAAAGTGGTGACTCGGGAGTAGGCCTTGGAGGTTACTGCCCCTCACCTAAGATATAAAGGAGGAGCAAAGGGACAGGAACCTTTGCAGGAAGCAGCATTGTTCATTCTGTTTGAATTAGACCTTGAAGCTCTGAGTGGACTTTGTACTCCATTTGACTTTTTACAGTTAATTTGGCACTTCAGTTGTTGGCAGCAATTTAAAGAAGATAAAGGTGGGTGCTTACCTCAAGAGACTGGGATTCATTATGGCCTGGGAATGACCATTATTACAGCATTGAAATAAAAAGAGAGTGGTTTGGTCTAAGTGTATGCTTAATTGTGGTCTCAGAATGGTCCGAACAGGTAGCCCCATGTAGAGCATGTGTCAACCCTGACAGCACATTGCAATAATCAAGACAGGAAGCGACTAGGGCATGAGTTACCCTGAGTAGGGAATGTTGGGCCAGGAAAGGGCATAACTGGCACACAACCTGCAGTTATGCAAAGGCCCTCCTTGCCCCAAGAACCAGCTGCTCTTTGTGCAGGAGTCATGAGTCAAGAAGAATCCCCAGATTGTGCACAGGGTCTGTTTGGGCAGTGCCACCTTATCCAAGACCAAAGGTGGCAATTCTCCATGGGCCAAAGAACCCCAAACTCAGAGCCACTCAGTCTTGCCAGGGTTCAGTTTCAACCCATTGCTTCCCATCCAGCTCCTAACAGCCTCCAGGCACTGGAGGGAGCACACGGCATCGCTTAATTCACCACAGGCTGAGACATCCAGCTGAGCATCATCATACGCTTTATTACATGAATTGCCTCAAAATGGTAGGAGATTTATACTTAAACTTTACATGATTGTTTATTGTATGTATTGCCTCAAAATGGTGAAAACTATATTGCCTATTTTGGAGAACTCTGATTGGAGAGGGCTTCTAGAATCTCAGAAAAGGATTTATTCAAGTATGATTTTTCCACCTTGTGGGAAAGCACCCCTTTGAAAGTGAAAAAAGGTGGCTTTTCTGATTTTAAAGAAATCAACCATAGCTTCCCTTTTCCTCAACTGAAAGAAGCTTCAAAATGGCCCAAAGATCTTCAACAAGCAAATTGTTTCACTTTGTCACTTCACTGAGGTATATCCCAGTTACCTCACACATCCATAGATTATAATTAAAAAAAAAACTTCATTTCCTAGTTAAGTGTGGATGATGATGTCATTATAGAACAATATTTTATAGATGATTCTCCCTAATATATTAATATCAGAAACAGGGCTCTGATATCCGAAGAAAAAAAATAATCATAGGGATTTCAACATTCAGATTTATAAAGCAGCAGAACAAAGGCAAAAAAATCTAAATAACATTGGAATATTTTTAAAGTGTTAGAAATGGGAGAAACATTTCAAAACTGACTAAAATGAACATCGGGTAAAAGGTTTCAGCTCAGCTGTTTTTCATAGCCTAGTTGCCCATATCAATATGAATTGCAGGCTTATCAAATGTAAATTAATCTACTTGCTAAAGCTTTGCAGGGGAAAGTACAATATTTTGAAAATTCCATCTCAAAGCAATACAGGTATTTTAGAGAGCTGCTTTATAGAATTGTCCCTTTGTGCTATTAAATTGTTCTATAAAAGAAAAGAGTGTCAGTGTAGTTGGTGGTGAAACATATTTGAAGCTAGCAAATACAGATCAGATTTTCACAGCCCAAAAAGAAGTGAGAAGGAACTCCACAAATAAAAATAAAACCTTTTAGCTTACAACAAAGCAGGGAAAAATATGAATTCCAATATTTTCAAGTTAACAATATTATTGAACATGTTAACACTCTGAGATAACAGCCTGGAAGCAATATGAAAACAAATCACATTGGGTTATCAAAAAACAAAGTGTAAAAGTGTAGTTCTAAAATATCATTTCAGAATTAAAAAAAAAAAAAAAGCTTGGATAGGAAGTTAGTAGGACCAGCATCCTGAATTGCACCCAGAAGTTCATAAAAACAATGCAGTTCCAACAGCAAAGGTGTTTCGTGAGATGTCAAAGCATATCCCCAACTTTTCACATGCTGCATTTTCAGCCAGCTGTAGCTTCCCAAGAAATTGCAGCTTTCAGGAGATCTAGGATAGCCTCATGTAAAGTCCCTTGTAATAGTTCATGTGCAAAGTGGATTGTAAGAAGGGACCCGCTCTCTCCAGAAATAAGAACAATTAACTTGCACTGGACAGATCTGAATGAATGTCCCCCAGACTACAACCACCACCTGCTGCTCTTCAAGACCAAGAAAACTCCCAAGTTGCACACTAGTTCTGTCAGGGACAATTAACATAATATTGGAAGAACGGGAATATATAGCCACCCAATCTTGTCAGTTATGGCGTTCGGAAAAGACTGAGCAGAAGTCTTCATTCCGGTCCATGTTCCCACTGGAAACATGGACCGTTCCTATTGGCTGATGCCATTTGACAGCCGGCTGTAAAAGGGAGCTATCAAACGGCATCAGTTGTTGTCCGCCAGCTGGCTGCCTTGTTAGCGTGGCAGCTGCGGCAACCCTTTATTGTTACAAGAAAGTAAAAGCTGAAGTTCACTCCGTGTTTGCCTCAGGTTATTCTGCCGCTCCACAACATCAGTGTTGAACTTAAGCTTGTTCCTACCCATTCAAATTCCAATAGTGTCTAAGCACTAGAGTTATATCAGTTGATAGCTCAGGGTCAAGTTCCACATCAATATCATCAAAATATTGTGGATATATTGTGGATACCTGACCCATCTAACCAATGACCATACCAAGCATCTTCATGCAGATATTAAAGAAGGCAAGATCATTAGTCCTAGAGTGCCACACTAACCAGGGACTGTGATCCTGACCTGTTTCTTCTGTTAATACTCATTGGAGCCAGCCACAAAGAAGGGAGAAGAACCATGACACAGATCCCATCCCACTTGCATTCCCTATAGTCAGCCCAGAAGGATGCCATGATTGATGGTATCAAAAGACATTGAGATATCAAGGAGAACCAGAATAATTGCCCTACCACAGGCCCTGCTTCACCAGAGGTCATCAGAGGGACGGTAGTTAGCCTTCCCAAGGAAACCAAACAGGAAACATGACTAGAGGCACTAATTCCATTATACTGTGAATGTCAGGCCTGGCTCAAAAATGGCATAGAACAATCCAGCCAAAATTCAGTTATTTATCTGCTTATACCACATAGACAGAATCTTGCCAGATTAAATCTATACTACTCTATCCCTAATGGATATATCCTGGGAAATTCTAAGGAGTGGCTATCCTAAATCTCTTCCTCTGTCCTCAATCCAAACTTCAGGCTGTGCGTCTTTGATTTCATCCTCCAGCTTGGAATGTAATTCCTCCTTCCTGGGAAACTTTTTCTCCACTATAGTCCACCACACCACCTTCCCATTCATAGACAAATCCATCACAGTAAGGCTAAGTCAACAGAATGTTGCAAATCTGAAAATTTAAGTCTCCCACCATCACTTTTAATGTTCTGATACATTATGGTGGATCTTTTACAGGTTTTTTTTCTTGACATGCTGTATACTAGTGTGGGCTCCTCTCTTTTTCATCTGATCATTCTTTAGGCCAGGGGTTGCCAACTTTTTGGACCTCAGGGACCACCAAACTCATAATTTTCAATCCCAGCGACCACTAACTGGTTCTGTGGGTGTGGCCTAATTTGTGGCTGTGGCTTGGTGGTCATGTGACTGTCTGGGCATGGCTTGTATGTAAATATTATAAATATTTATATAAATATTGATTTTTTTTATTAAAAAAGAGCAACTTTTACCCAAAATCAGGCAAAGCAGGCAGGCAGATTGAGTTGCTCACAGAATCATTCAGTGATCTATCTATCTGTCACCGGCTAGCTCAGTCTATCACATAAAATTTGCTTGCCGTGAGTCTGCACTGAATAATACAACCTTCAGTCCTAGGGAGGTTCGGCTGTGCTTAAAAGCAGAGCCGAAGATCTAAAGACTACCTAGAAAGCAAGAAATCCAACCATTTCCTGCTTTCTAGCTAATCTAAATCTCCCAGCACAGCGGAACAGCTGATGGTCGGAAAAAGGAAAAATAGCAATTTAGCAGGCAAGTTTCCCGGGTAAGGAGTGAGTGGGCAGAGAGAGTTCCTGCAAGCCAAGTGGGCGGAGCAGCCTTGTGTTTCCGCACAGCCTGGATTAATTGCTTTGGGGGGGGTGCTCTGGGGATGAGATTTCTCTGCAGACCACCAAAATTTTCTTGTGGCCCACTTGTTGGCGACCGCTGCTCTAGGCAGCATCTCTTACCTCTTGGTCCCTCTACTTCAGGACTATCAAACTCCTGGCCCAAGGCCCGGATGCGTCATGTGCTGGCTAAACCCACGCCCAGTTTAGCAAAAGGGGAAAAAAATCCCAATACGTCACGTAATGCTGCCATGATGACATTAGTTTGACAACCCTGCTCTACATCATCCCCACAAATCATTAGAAGGGAAGAGAAATAGAAAAAGAATAGAATGCACATTACATTTTAGATGGCTTTCTTCTCAATCTCAAAATTTATAACAAAAAGGATTTGATTACAATCATTTTGGCCCAATATAATTCACACTCTCTTTGCAACTGAAGATTAGAAAATTGTGAAACAAATATGTTTCACATCCTTTACATCCCTCAAAGGTCATGCTTATAAGTGTTACTTATCACAGGAAAGAAGCCAGTTACAAATGATTCATAATTAGCATGTTTACTGTAGATTAAACCAATGGAAAACACTTGGTTGATCTGAAAAAATACAAGGAAGGAAAAACACCACTGTAGATTAAACTATATTTGTGTACTTTTAAATGATATAACAGGTGCAAATATGCTTGGATCTGAAGCACTGTTTTTGAAAAAAATAATGACACTGATAATGTTTTTTTTAATTTTAAAATTGTAGTTTGTAGGTGTAATTGTATAGTATAATTTGAATTTTAATGATGCAATGTTTCATTTTTTAATATTTTCCTAAATATAATCAATCAATCAATCAATTTTCCACATATCTGGTTAAACTGATTCACTTTCATTGTGCAAACATTCCTCAAGCTTAAAAATGATTCTGATAATCGTTTCTGTAGAGAATTCATTTTTTATTCCCTTAAACATCCTTTTTAAAATGAAACTCCCTGGAAGTAGTTGATCATTTTGAATTTTGCTTCTGCAGGCAATGCAAATGCATCTTAAGTACTGTATTTTTCCCTATTAACAGAGGGTCAGGTCTAGAAGCTTCCCTCTGTAGCCATAAAGAAATATAATATGGGTTTCACCAAGATAATATGGATTTCACCAAGAGACAATAACCATTTTGTTGCTATCAGAAGAGAATTGCAAACTTAAAATATTTGCTAGTAATGGGTAAACAAAAGAAGCATAATCTTTATGGTAGGATTAGGAAAGGGATAAACCTGGTCTTTCTCAATGAATGTAATCTTTGTGTTTTGCCAGCACAGCCACTGTTGCCCCATTATTAGTTGCAGGGAGCCCCCTTTACCAATAAGAGAATGAAATCCTGCCCTTCTATCTCTAAACTGATTTCTCATTCACAGGAGAGAAGTGGAAGATTTTTATAGAAACACAAAAAAACCCCAAGCTTCCAGCCAATCTCTTTCTCATTTGCTCACTTTGACACTGAATAACATTACTTTATGACTTACTTCACATGTAGAATAGAATAGAATAGAATAGAAGAGAAGAGAAGAGAAGAGAAGAGAAGAGAAGAGAAGAGAAGAGAAGAGAAGAGAAGAGAATAGTTGGAAGGGACCTTGGAAGTCTTTTAGTCTAACCTCCTGCTTAGGCTGGAAACCCTATACCATTTCAGTCAAATGGTTGTCCAATCTCTTCTTTAGAACTTCCAACGATGGAGCATTTACAACTTTTGGAGGCAAGTTGTTCCATTGATTAATTGTTCAAACTGTCGGTAAATTTCTCCTTAGTTCTAGGTTGCTTCTGGGAGACCTTGTCCAATCTCTTCTTAAAGACCTTCAATGCCGGATTAATCACAACTTCTGAAGGCCACCTGTTTTTAATTGTTGTAACTGTCAGGAAATTTCTCCTTAGTTCTAGCTTGGTTCTCTCCTTGATTAGTTTCCACCCACTGCTTCTTGTCCTGCCCTCAGTTGCTTTGGAGAATAGCTTGACTCCCTCTTCTCTGTGGCAGCCCCACAGATATTGGAACACTGCTATCATATCACCCTTAGTCCTTCTTTTGTTTTAGCCTCCAGTCCCCTAATCATCTTTGTTGCTATGTTGTTACTTGATGTTCAGTGTAAAAACTGATTTTATTAAAAAGAAAATTCTGAATTTACTGAATATTTTTTCTCTGAACTGATTTTCTCAGTAAACTTTATTTTGTACAGTTATTAAATTACCTGTGCATTGATTTTAAATATACCTAGTCATCATATTTTTTATTTTAAACAAAATTCATATCAGATAACTATATCCATATCAGAAAAGCTAGCCAGAAGCCATTTATTTTATAAATAAACAGATCATTATATTCACAACATGTACACTTTTACCATCTGCCCATTCCCAGCTCAATGGTTCTTAAAACTGAGTCAATATCCATTTTCCTGGTGTTGAATAAAATCATTACCCACCCACCCCCACCTTAAAATATATATACTTTCAAGTCTCTCAGCAGTGGCATCCCCAAACCAGATCTCAACTCACAAGCATGCAATTAGATATTATTGCAGGATATGCCCCAATAATCCCTTGAGGGTAATTGCCCTCAGTCCAAGAACCACTGTTCTAGATGATGATTCATTCCACCACAAGCCTTAGAAATTATGGAAGAAATTAAAATTTGCTCTTCAGATCAGCAGAAGATTTATCTATCCCAGCATTGTGATCTACAAGATACAAGCAGGAATATGAAGGCAGTTAAGTCCTGCTGCCTTTAGTTGTTGGAAGTAATATACATCCCATTTATCACATCCATTTCATATTTGTATTTTAATTTTCCCAACATGTTTGTAAACAAACACTATTTTCATTTTTCAATTAAAAATTATTAATCTCACATCACAGATGGGATACCATCTGAGCTGGGGTACAAGACAGTATACTAGTGACTGATTTTCTGGCTGCAACTAGAGTCTAACTACCTTCCTATATACATGAAACATTTGTACAGTAAATCAAGCTTTAAACATGGAAATAGTTCATATTTGGGAAACATAAGACCACTTTAATCAAGAGTAAACATAAATTTTTGCTTTATTTTAGTATTTTATTTCATTTTATGTCTTTAAATTAGTCTTGACTCCAGAAAACTGTCTGGACAAGTCCCTGCTGGTTTTTTGGCAGTCTTTTGGAAGTGGTTTGCTATTGCCTTTTCCCCAAGACTGAAAGACAATTACTGTCTCAAAGTCATCCAAATGGCTTTGCTCCTAAAATGGGACTAGAATTCATGGTCTTCTAGTTTCTAACCAGGTGCCTTAACTACTACATCCAGCTGGCTCTCAGGCATAGATAAGTAGGGCCATATGTAAGCAAAAAAAAAAAAAAAAGAAGAATACCAGAAAGTATTGAAGAAGAAGAGAATTGAGAAATTATGGTCTGCATGTTTTCTTTGGGGTCAGGGAACACATCTTTATTTTTCTTTATTATCCCCCTTCCTTCCAGTTCTTTTATTTGGCTATTTCTGGATAGCAACACACATATTGAACCACTGTCTGATACCTTTAAGCAGGTCTGAGAACTCTTTGGGGATATTATGAAATATTTGGCTGTTTTATTGGTATTGATATTGTTTTAAATATCTATTTTAAAAAACTAAGATATTTTACAGTATTCAAATATCTGTTTGGAAGATCAAGTTCAGAAAGTTTGATAGTTCATTTGATTGCACTTAGAGGTCCCAACCTTTGGAAGGATTTTTATATGAAACTTTGAGAAGTCCTGGTTTTGAGAGACATAGAAGTCTGTCATACGGGAGATGCAAATAGACCTGCCACCCAACTTAAAAGAGAATTGCCTTGTTTGCAAAAGAAGTGTGAGGAACAATGTATGGAAATTCCTTCATGTGAAAGATAGATTTCACGGCAACTGTAGCTCATGCAGAATATTGCTTTTTCTATTTAAAAGGAACAGGAAATCAGTGCTTTGAAAGATCCTTTTCTGCCTGAGTCTCTGGAGCAGGGGTGTCAAACTCAAGGCCCAGGAGGTGGATTCAGCCAATGGGTTGCTTAGATCTGGCCACCAGGCCACCCTGTAAACAGTGGGGGACCAGCTGCAGTGCCTCTACCAATGAAAACAGAGCTCAGAAGGACTGCGTGCCGCCCATCTGAGCTCTGTTTTAGCTGGAAGAGGGTTGCAGGAGGCCATCGCAGCCAAAACAGAGCTCAGGAGCCCATTTTCACTGGCAGAGCACTCAGGCCACCATAGGCACCCCGACGTGAGTGATGTTGAGCCAGCCACTCCCACCCTGGCCATGCCCACTCCAGCCCCAAACGATCAAATACAACCTTCATGCAGTTATCAATGAAATCGAGTTTGACACCCCTGTTATGGAGAATCACTGGAGATCTCATTTGACTAACTGGAGAGAAGGCCTGCTCAGATATTATAAAGCAACTATGCAGGTAACCAACCTCTCCTGCTAATGATCGATCATTAGCCGGCTTAGCAAAATAAGCATTGCAAAATAGGTATTTATATAATAGTATCTTTGAGGGGACTGAATCAGAAAATATTTTGTCTGAAGGGTAAGCAAGTTTTAGAGCTGAATGCTCAACATTAGATTATGTCCCTATTTTGTAAAATTGATCCAAAAAAATATCCTTCTAGGCCAGGATCTGTACTATACATGGCTTTTATCAATTTTAGGTTCTAGACATAAAATATGGAGTATGCTTAAGAACTTTACAGAGATAGGTATCTGCTTCAACTTATAAGTGGTACTTCAGTACTCATCGTTAACTGGGGAAGAGCAATGAGTACCAAAAATGATGAGTACCATTTTTTTCCCAAAAGAAATAATGTAGTGAGTCACAAGGCAGCTGACACCAACAAGTTCTAGCTTGTGTGTTGAGTACCAAACAAACAATGAGTACCAGGACAAAATTTTCACATCAAAATGTGCTAAGTACCAAATTCGATGAGTTTCAAAGCAGTTGAATACTAAGACACCACTATACTTAAATTTTATAAGAATTCTTGTTTCAAACCTGGCTGCCATTTACACTAAGAAAATTTTTATCAGCAGGGGAGTTAGGTAGGTGTATAGCTTAGCACTCCCACCATTTAATCTGTATATCAGTGTCTTTGCGATGAAGATTGCTCATTTAGATCAGTATTTCTCAACCTTGGCAACTTTCGTATAGGTGGTCTTTAACTCCCAGAATTCCCTAATCATCAGGCATCAAGCCCTGGAGGAAGGCATACTGTGATCGAAGGGCTGAAATTGGTACATTAGACACATGCTTTTGTACATTTGAGCTTTTTATATGATTTTGATACTTTCTTACTTTGTCTTATAAGTGGATATATTTATTATTTTCAGAAAAAAATAATATATTGGAAGGCATAGTGAGCAAAAATGATAAAGTTCAAAACTGAAATCATAAACATCAGTGAAGTGGAGGATCTAGGAAGGAGCAGAGAGCTACAGTGAGGGAAAGATGATGTGCCAATGATATGGAAAAGTTCCCTGGATGGCACACCACATCACCAATATAATCACTTAACGAAGATATTATTGGTGGTGTAACGTATGTGAAGTCCTTGGTGAAATTCTGTGAAAGCAACACCATCCCTGTTCTGTTGCTACTCACTTCTGAGGTAGGCTCTGATAATATATGATGAGCAAGAAAATTAGAATTGTATTCTATTGACAGATCTAAACCTATAACTCTGGTTAATTTGCTCATAAAGCAAAACTAAAGCATCTTGTTTTCAAATTGTATTTTTATCATTCAGGTAGCCTCTGGGTAATGTGGAAGTATGCTTATGACTAGGATGGAGAAATAATTTAACTTGGATAGCTATTGTTTTATCACCTGAGTATAATGAAAAATATGTAATATACAGGTTAATGTATACTTTTCACTTTACTGATTTTATGAACTGAATTAATTTATGAACTTCTGCATGCTTCCTATTATACCTGCCAATAAATATAATGACTG
This sequence comes from Pseudonaja textilis, assembly GCF_049901715.1. Classification (NCBI taxonomy): domain Eukaryota; kingdom Metazoa; phylum Chordata; class Lepidosauria; order Squamata; family Elapidae; genus Pseudonaja; species Pseudonaja textilis. The sequence goes on along the minus strand of NC_141992.1, from coordinate 85,187,100 downwards.
AGGACCATTATACAACCATCTTATGTAAGTACCATGTGCTTTGACCCAATCAACATTTTATTTCACACATTTAGGCAGAATTTGCTGGGTCACAATACTAGTTGGGCTCAAACAAATATTGCTTTTAAAAATTTTATCGACTTAATTTATAGCACAAGGCAGGCACTGACTTGATCTCGTAGCAACAAAATTTTATGTTTCCATTTCAGCAGTATTGCCTAACACAATATACCAGGCCTGCAAATCTTAAATATAAGTTAAGCTAACATGATCCATTGCCTTATAAAGCAAGAGCACCCTGTGGAGTCATACTAAATATGCCAAGTGATTTTTCAAAATTTAATCATCCTAAATGTCAGATAAAGGCTGTCATTCTTTAATACCAAGAGGAGAAGGTGGGGGGAATTCATGACCTGCCTACAGGTTATTTAGCAAGATTGTTCTAAAGTAGCTATAAAAAATATAGGACTGCCTCTCTTTTCAGTGTGAAATTAGCATTTTGTGAAAATCAGAAAGGGTTTATAAAAAAGCCTTATCATGCTCCCTTTGATAATGCTTACCATGTAAGCATTATTCATAGTTACACTTTTTTTGAACATTTAATAGGACATTTCCCCCTTTGACAAGTGATAACCAACAAGTCAGGGATCATAGCATAAACATGAAGTTATTGTGATGTTATACAATAACCTAATTATCTAGATCAGGAGCAGACAATATTATTGTGGCCTGAGGCCTACCCTTTTTCAATCAGCTTTCAAAGATCACAATCATTTTGGCAATGAAATGATGTTGCGTTCAAATTATTCAGGGCCATTTTTTTTGCCTTTAGAAAATGTTTTCAGGGGGATTGATTTTCTAAAATAAAACACAAGAAGACCTAACAAATCTACTTTGCTTACTCTTTTAGCACACAGATACAACACTGTGGTACTCAATTGACCATTGGAAGAAGGAAGTGTCAAAAGTAAACACAGTCAAGAATATATTTTATCTTGGATCTAAGCAAGGTTGCAAACAGTACCTTGCCTTGTCTTATTGTGAGGCTATCTTATCCAAACTATTTGAGAATCTTTTTGTGTGTCCTTTTTTTCTTTTAAATAAGTAAGACATATACATTTCCATTTGGACACAGTTCTACTATTTCAGTTGAAGAAAGATGAAAGAATGATACTGTTATGTCCCTGGAACTCTAGGAGTTCCCACTCAGGTCCGTTCACATTGCGGGGGCGGTTTTCCCCCTCGCTCATTGGTTAGTTCTCCCCAGCAGCCAGCTATAAAAGCAGGCTGCGGGGTCCAACCAGTTGCTGATCGCTGCGAGCCAGTTCCAGGCTTGGCAAGCACGGTCAGTCCTTTATTGTTATAATAAAGTATTTGTTGCACTAATGCTCTGGTCCAGCCTCTCATTACCCAAACTTAACACTGGCGACGAGGATGGGATGGCTACCAGAAGCACAATGCAACCGCTGAGTCACTAGCCGCCGATCCGCAGCCAGAAGAGCGATCGGCGGCGATAAGCAGCGCTGATCCGCAGCCAGAGAGGCGGTCAGCAAGCGAGAGCGAACGCTGATCCGCCGCCAGAAAGCGGTCAGCAAGCAAGAAAGCGAACGCGCTGATCCGCAGCCAGAAAGCGGTCAGCCAGTAACGAAAGTGAGAAGCGTCTGTGGCCGCTTGTTAGCCCAGCTACAGGAAAAGTGAAGCGCTGCGAGCGCGCAGCCGTTGTTTTAGGCGAAATTCAAACGGCTGTCATTTGAATTTCAAACCTAAAAGTACAGCGCGGTGCTGTAAGTCAAGTCACTGACGCCACGCAGGCGCGAATTTCAAAACGCTGCCAACGGCTGACAGCCTAACCTCGTGTTTAGCCCAGAGAGAGAGAGAGGATTGTGAAAAAGCCTCTCCAGAGCTGAAATCACTTGCCTGCCACAGGCACTAGAAACCTTTTGCTGCTGTCCCAGAGAGATTTTGTCCACAGATTGTACAACCGATTTCCTCACTATGAATTCCAATCCAGTCTTCCCAGCGTTCAAACCGGATGAGGAGAAGTGGGAATCATACAAGAACCACTTTAACCATTACATCGACGCAATTGGGCTGGCTGATGCAGGGGAGCACTGGAAAAATCATATTTCCTGATCTACTGTGGAGCCATCGTCTTTGACACTGCCACAGCTCTCGTGGCTCCACGTGAGTTAAAAACGTTCCATGGTCTGAACTGTTAGAAATCCTTACTAACCACTATTCTCCCAGACCTTCACAGATTGCCAGGCGATTCACCTTCCGTATGAGGAAGCAATCAGACAAAGAGACCATCAACCAGTACATGGCCGCCCTCAGGACCGCAGCACTCCATTGTGGGTTTGGAACCTACCTGGAGGACATGCTCCTCGATCAACTAGTCTGCGGGGTCAAGGATCTCCACCTCCAAAGGCGCCTACTCGCTAAGAAGGACCTCAACCTCGCACAAGCCGTCGAGGAGGCCCTGGCAGCAGAACTGGCAGCACACTCAGCCACCGAAATCCATGGTCCAACTTCCAAGCTAACGACAGTTCCAGTCCACTCCGAGGAAGTGGTAGCAGAGGAAGCCCCTAGTGATGAAACCGACATCCACCGCCTCACCAACGCCAGGCATCCACAGGTAGGAGCCAAGCAAGAAAACATCAGTCCACCCAAGCACATCACCCTGTGCCTATCCTGTGGTGGATCTCATCCGAGGGCCGCCTGCAAGTTCAAAGGAGCCACCTGCAACATCTGCCACAAAGGGGCACATCGCGAGAGTCTGTCAAGCCTCTCAAAACTCAGCACACAGGCACCCTCCTTCTCACATCCTGGACCTCAGAGGCAAGTATTGAACTGTCGCACTCACCACCATACCAAGCGCACTTGCCATACCATTAGTAAAATCTCTCTCTCCATTTTGTTAGAAGGTAAACCGTGTCGCATGGAGGTTGACACAGGGTCAGCGCTCTCAATTATCTCGTGGAGCACCCTCAAGAGGCTACAGCCCAGCCTATCAACGAGCCGGCTCCAGAAGTGCCAGTTTAGCCTGAAGGACTACCAGGGAAGGTCATTCCTGTAATCGGCAGAGGCAAGTTCCTTGTCAATTTTAAAGCTTTCAAAGGTCACCTACCTCTAGTGGTAGTTAACGGCAATCTCCCCACACTCTTGGGGCTCGATTGGTTTCCCCATCTCGGCCTAGGGCTAACAGGGAGTCCATGCTGTCTCAACCTCTGACACTGACTCCTTATTAGCTGATTACTCAGATGTATTCAGCGATGAGCTGGGGTGTTATAACGGTACCCTATCTCATTATCAGTCGACCCCCAGGCGGTCCCAATCAGGCTAAAACCGCGTAGAGTCCCATTCGCTATTCGGCCAAAACTAGATGCAGAATTGGATAAACTATTAAAACAAGGGGTCATTGAGCCAACAGATTTCGCCAAATGGGAGACGCCCATTGTCACACCCTCAAAAAGACGGTAGCCTGAGAATTTGCTCGGACTACAAGACCACAATTAATAAATTTTTACAAGTTAGCGCTTACCCAGTGCCCGTCATTCAGCATTTATTACACACTTTTGAACCTGGCAGCATTTTTGCCAAATTGGACATGTCTCAAAGCGTATCAACAGTTCCTGTTGACAGCCAAACAGCGGAACTCCAGACCATTGTCACCCACAGGGTGCTTTCCAGTGCAAGCGTCTCCAATTTGGCGTAAGTGTTGCCCAGGCATCTTTCAATCCCTCATGGAGCGGATTTTGCAGGGCCTCCTGGTGTAGTACCCTACTTGACGACATCTTAGTCTCGGCCAGGGACAGACCCCAACTCTTCCACAGAGTTCGAGCAGTATTAGAGAGGTTCAGACAGCATGGCCTCAAATTAAAAAAAAAAAATGTGCCATTGCCACTAGACAGGTGGACTTTCTGGGTTATAAAATTGACGCCTCAGGCATTCACCCCTGGAGTCCAAGGTTAAGGCAATTCACGAGGCACCCACTCCAACCTCCAAAACTGAACTGCAGGCCTTCTTGGGGCTATTGAACTTTCTACGTCCTTCCTGCCCCATAAAGCATCAGTGGCAGAACCCCTGCACAGACTGTTGGATAAAAAATAGCCTTGGCACTGGGGTCACAAAGAAGACTCCGCTTTTCACGCCGTCAAATCACTACTCACGTCAGAGGCGGTCCTTATTCAGTTCGAGCCCCAACCTTCCATTAGTGCTAGCAGCAGACGCATCCCCTTTTGGAATTGGGGCAGTATTAAGCCACAGACTCCCCAATGGCTCCGAGGCTCCCATCGCTTTTTCTCCAGGACGCTCTCTGCAACAGAGCGCAATTATAGCCAGATAGATAAGGAGCTCTAGCAGCTGTTGCAGCAGTGAAGAAATTTCACGAATTTCTCTTTGGCCACTTTTTCGAGCTGGTCACGGATCATAAGCCTCTCCTGGGTCTACTGGCTGGGGACAAACAGACCCTCAAGTCCTTTCTCCTAGAATGACGAGATGGACCCTTTTCCTAGCGGCATACTCGTATAGACTCATACACCGCCCAGGTAAAACATTGTCCCACGCTGGCGCTCTCAGCCGCTGCCCCTTGCCGGCTCCAGCTGAAGACCCTGCTCCAGTCCACGCTATTTTTGAGGTCACCCAATTGGACCTCCCCATCACTGCCCTTGACATTGCTGCTAAAACCAAGGCAGACAAAACAATCACCCAGGTACTGGACTGGGTGAGGAGGGGTGGCTGGGCGGTGATGTTGAAAACAAATTTACACCTTTCAAGACCCGCCTGCAGGAATTATCCAGTTTGCAGGGCTGTCTGCTGTGGGGCACTCGGTGGTCATCCCGACCTCACTGCGTACCCGAGTTCTGGAGCGTTGCACGAGGGCACCCTGGCATCATCAGAATGAAGGCATTAGCACGCAGCTACGTATGGTGGCGGGCCTCGACGAGGACATCATCAGATGGGTAAGCTCCTGCAATCCCTGCCAGGAATCCCGTCCAGCTCCTCCTATTGCCACCCCACTAAGTGGGAAAGCGCCAGCGCTCCGTGGTCCAGAATTCACATCGACCCTAGCCGCCCATTGCATGGGAAAATGTTCCTAATGGTGCGTGGACTCCTACTCTAAATGGATTGACGTGGCACAACTATCCACGACCACCACACTAGCGATTACCAAGGTATTAACTCGCCTGTTTGTAACACACGGGCTGCCTGACTCCATTGTTTCCGACAATGGCCCACAGTTCGCATCAGCCGAGTTCAGCCATTTCGCTGCCAACCTGGGCATCCGCCACATTTTCACGGCCCCATTTCATCCTGCCAGTAACGGATTGGCTGAAAGAGCCGTCAGGACCACTAAAAGCCCTAGCTAGGTTCAGCAAGGATGACTGGCACCACAAACTCTCGCGTTTCCTGATGAGCCAGCACTCAACTCCGTGCTCAGTCACCAATAAGTCCCCAGCTGAGCTCCTGATGGGCAGGCGCCTGAGGACTGTGGACAGACTTCACCCACATTACTGCCCTGACTCTCCCCTCGCTTCCACATCGGGGTTAGACATTTTATCTTACAGGAACCCGTATTCGCGAGGAACTTCGCTGGAGACCCTCTGTGGATCCCGGGCGAGATCGTGGCCATCACCGGACCCAGGTCATATCGAGTCAGACTGGAGGACGGCCGAATATGGAGAAGGCACCTGGACCAGCTGCGAAGGCGTCACAGCACCCTCGTCAGCAGTGACCCAGAATTACAAACCGGAGCGAGGCCTCAGCATCAACCCCACATCAGCATTAATCCCAGTGACTTGCTTATACCAGCAGCCGTTCCAGGGAATCCGGACACGGACAGCGACGTCCAGATGGCTGACCAGTCCGGACCAGTCAACGGGAGCACATCCCCAGTGACCAGCCCTACGAGTCCCGAGCCAACCCGAACCGAGGGGCGCGTTAGTGACACTCTACCGATTCTGCCTTCCCCTACAGACTCTGAACTGACAGACAACCCACCAGAGTTGCGCCGTTCTGGGCGCCAGCATAAACCTCCTGCCTACCTCAAGGACTATGCGTGTTCGCATCTGGGGGGAAGGGGTGTTATGTCCCTGGAACTCTAGGAGTTCCCACTCAGGTCCGTTCACATTGCGGGGGCGGTTTTCCCCCTCGCTCATTGGTTAGTTCTCCCCAGCAGCCAGCTATAAAAGCAGGCTGCGGGGTCCAACCAGTTGCTGATCGCTGCGAGCCAGTTCCAGGCTTGGCAAGCACGGTCAGTCCTTTATTGTTATAATAAAGTATTTGTTGCACTAATGCTCTGGTCCAGCCTCTCATTACCCAAACTTAACAGATACCGTACCAAGTGAAGATCAGTGAGGGTGGGGAAAAGAAAATATGGTATATAGCAATAACATAGCAATAGCATTTAGACTTATATAATGCTTCACAGTGCTTTACAGCCCTCTCTAAGCAGTTTAAAGAATCAGCATATTGCCCCCAACAATCCAGGTCCTCATTTTACTGATTTTGGAGGATGGAAGGTTGAGTTCCACATAGTGTTTTATGATCAAATTACTACATCATTTGTATTAGCCCTGTAATTATTCATACTCATCAATTTCTAGAAATAAAATAGTAAAATCGCTAGCTGGAGATTATTTGCCTGAACATCTGGATAAGTGCATCTGCATGCATCTTGAATTGATGTTGCTGAAGAAGAGACCTAAACATTAGTAAAAACTGTAATTTTCCATTAATGATTTCAAGAATGTGAGCTCAAAATTGTTAGAATAAGATTTTGGGGGGACTAGTAGTAAAAGATTAAGGAACATTCTGGAAATGTTGCTCTCCAAATAGATGATCTTGTCTGTGTCATTAAGCAATACCCATCAGTCTAAAAGTATGGATATTTACTTACATTTATTAGTGATCATAATATCTGCAAAGTACTGAGAACCACCACAACCAATATGTTTTTCTTTTAATTGCATGAAAATATTTAATGGGTTATGGATAAGAAACAGGGAAGAGAAGGTAGAAACAAAGTTCAGCCCTTTAAATACAGTGTACAGTGTTAGCCTATTGTTGCTAACAATCTTTTTAGGGAGAATACGTATATGGTTTGGAAGGCACATAAAACAGAAATTTTCCACCACTGGCTATTTTAGTTACTAATATTTTAAATAATTGAGACAACTTTTTTTAAAGTATATGACATTTTAAGAGACAATTATCCCACATTAGGCCTTAAAGATTGTCTTTCACATCCTGATTTGACATCAAAGATTGGCTATCAAACAACGTATTTGTCACCCATCAAAATGGTACACTGAAAATGGCTATTTTATATATATAGCTGAATGTAGAGCAATATATTAAAATGGCAAATATACTGTTCCTATATATTTTAGCAAGTTAATGCTCTAGTTTGTGGGGGTAATGCTTAGAGTGGCAATAGTAAACAGAAACAAAGTATTTAGGGATGTCTTTACAATACGAACCCTATTCCTCTTTGTGTGTACTATTTTACTAGATAGCAACAATCTTTTGTTGTTGGTTCTGGCTCCATAAAATCATCTAAAGTTGATATTGGCAATGTGAAATCTCCCAAAGATAAACTTCAACACTATAGAAATACAAACAATTAGTGTTTGTTGATGATTTCATTTTTCACAGCTTTGCTTCAAATTTTAGCAGACCTCAGAGCACCATATTTCTGTTTCTACCTACACTATCAAAGCAGCCACTCATACCACACTTGTTTCCCTCAATTCAATGTTACATGAAGCACGAAGGCACAAAAAATTAGACTGTGAGGGGAAAAAAATCCCATCAGGCAGAGATATAACTTATTTCAGCCATTTCATCAAGAACTTTCATATGGCCAAGTGGCAGGCTGGCTTATGAGTCAACCAAGGGATTTAGATTCTATAGCCTTCTGGCTTTATCACTTACAACTTAATTACCGAGCTTAAGTTTATAATACCAGGAAGAAGATTCACCTGGGATCATTCCTGACAGAATTGTTATGAGTGCTTCATAGAGCCAGTCTATTTTAAGCAGCGACAAGTTATTATCTCACCAATGCAAGCTGATATATAGGACACAGACCACCACACCTAATGCATCGTGTCAAATATATACTTGCAATCAATGGGATATTGTAGTCTTTACAGGAAAGAATCCCAGTGGGATAAAACCCATCAGATAATACTTGGAAGATACTGTGTCAAATAATGAAGTTCATCCTCAAATTAATACTATTATTTTTCATTGAAATATGTTTGATCCCATGGTTTCCCCATAATCTTCGATCCCCCAAAGGGATTTCACATCACCATTTTACACATCCCAAACCCTCAAAAGCAGTAACTAATTTCTTTGAAACTTCTGTCTTCAGAACAGAAGTTAAAAGAAGTTAAAAACAAAGAACAAAACTCAGTGCAGGTCTAAGCTGCTGAAGTTTCTACATTAACAAAATTCTCACTCCCTGCCGAAGAAAGTGCTCTGATCCCTTCACTGACTAAAAGAAAAAAATAACAAATTGAACAATATAAAATCTTAATTATTTCATGTATGATTAAGATACATAACCATATTTATAAAATAATAATTAATATGCAATATGCTCAATGATTGCAAATCAAGTGCAACAAGGAGTTGAGGACTACCTGTAATGTAATCTAGAAAAAGTTGTACAGTGTCCTGATCAAATGGAATTCACTTGCTAGAAATAAGGTGAACCATTTGAATAAACAACTCTTAATACCACAAAAAGAGGGTCAGCACTCTTTGAAAAAACAAGATTATTTTCTTCAGGATTGTGGAAAGAAAAGATGAGGATGGAAGATCATATTCAATTTTATGGGATAGTTCACCTGGTAGTTTGTGAACCAGGAATAGACTGATATAAAAATTGAAATGGGAGGAAAAGAAAGCCCACCTAACCTGACTGATGGGGTATAAGGGATTGTGCTTTCTTATAAGGGTTCCAAATTCTTGTGATCTTTGCATATTTTTTTGGATGGGTTGTTCCCTTTGATTTTTTTTTTTTTTTTTGCTGGAACACTGCTTTTGTCATAAGCAATTCTATTGAAAATATCATAGTTCCATTTAGCTGTAATGAAGAGTCTGGAATGAATTGTACAGGGGTGTCAAAATCAATTTCATTAAGGGCCGCATCAGGATTGTGTTTGACCTCGGGGGGGGGGGATGGTTGTGGCCAGGTCAATGTCCTGCAGCCCTCTGCCAGTGAAAACTGAGCCCAGGAGGTTGTGTGTGGCCCTCCCGGGCTCCGTTTTTGCTTGCAAAGGCACTGTGGGGCAGTCCTTCACTGTTTCCAGGGTGACCCCTGTGGGTCAGATCTAAGCAACCCACAGGCCGGATCCAGCCCACGGGCCTTGAGTTTGACAGCCCTGCTCTAGTCTTTCAATATCTGGAAGAAAATATCTCCTGATGCTGTCTTTGTCTTGGAGACATTCTTTTGCACAGTAAAATGGTAAGCGAGGTCTGGGTGTTTTACCAATGGTTGAATACAAAATGGAAATTCCAAGTCCTAAAATGTTGTTTGTTTTGAGTAGACCATTTGAATTGGCAAATAAATTCAAATGGTCTAAAAAATTAAAAAAGTAATTTTGGGTCTTCTACATAATTAGAGACAGACTATCTATAAACACATGCAAAGCCCCAAAAACATCAGTCAGGAAAGTACAGACTTCATCTTTGAAGGATCCATCTGTATTTGTCTGCTACACCTGGTGGACAAATCACTCTCTTTCTTATCCTGCACAGCCTTTACAGGAAGCAAATGCTCCCCAGTTCTGTGGGGTGAAGTGTTAATCCACACCATAAATGTGCACATCAGTGGTGGGATTCAAATGTTTTTTACTACCGGTTCTGTGGGCATGGCTTGGTGGGCATGGCATGGCAAGGGAAGGTTACTGAAAAATCCCATTCCCTACCCATCCCACTAACCTGCTTTCCAGTACCATTCTCCTATGCAGGGGAACAAAAGAAGACCCAGCCAATCAGCTGGGACTCGGGAGACAGAGAATAGATGGGGGAGGGGCCAGTCAGAGGTGGTATTTGCCAGTTCTCTGAACTACTCAAAATTTCCACTACTGGTTCTCCAGAATTGGTCAGAACCTGCTGAATACCACCTCTGATGCACATCATGATTCCTTTAAACACAGACTTAAATTTGTCTCACCGGTGTAAATACAACAAAGCACTAAATTCAGATTATCTTCACTACATATTAACAAAGCAGTTGTGAATTCGGATTTTATTTGTGTTTCTCACTTTGCTTTACTTTGTGTTGTTTATTTATCTTATTAAAAGCTAAACGTAAAAAAAGTAAAAGTTATTATTTTCTTATTTTCTTTCTTCCTTGCCTCAAGCATTCAGGTTGGCTGACATGCATTTTGATTCCATTTGTAAACCATCATGGAAGTAAAACTGTGGGCTAAAAGAAAACCTCCCTAAAGAAAACACAAATTGGGACATTGGCATTTGAGATACATTGGATGCTCTCTAGATCCCTTGACACATTCCCCACCCTCCCTGAAATTAACCAAACATATGATGGACAGCAAAACTGAAATATGCTTGCCATTCCATTATTATTTGCATCCATCTGAATTTCTTCCAATTTGTCATACCTATGTAATGCTATTCAAATCTTCCTGCCAGATCTGCATATTCATGTGGTGTTTGTGTAGGATTCTGCTGTTTGAGATCATATGCATGCTTTAAACACCTCCAGCCACACCATCCTCTCCTTGAATTTATGGCCATATGGAAAATTTAACAACATGCTGGTTTGTCCTGTTTCTTAGAAACAGACTCCATAAAGGAACCTTATAAAAGTGCAGAAAGAAAGAAGAACCAGTAATGAAATCTTACTTGGCATATTGTATACATTCTGGGTAAAGACCATATTGTATTTAAAGCACTTTTCATTCTATTGTGATAATGAACTACCATCGTCGCTTGTGTTTGGCTTCATGCTGTTGCTCTGGGAGGCAAGTATGAGTATTTTAAAAGAAGATGGCTGCATTTACCAGAGAAAGCCCAGAGGTCATTTTGTACATGAAACATTCTGACATGGGAGTATGCTGCAAATAAAAACATAAACAGTAAAGGATTATTACAATTCTAGTGGAATGTCCAACCTACTGATTGAGAGGCATACACGAAGTCCTCAAATCATGTGTTGAGCTTGGCATACAAATATTTATTACAAGGTTCTATGATGTTCCTTGCTAGTGGAAATGGTTCCATTCACGATCAATGGTAGCAAGCCATGTTCACTGCAATGCTATTCCCAAGTTTATTGATCCCTAGGAATTCTTGTTGTTGTTGTTGTTGTTGTTGTTGTTGTTGTTGTTGTTAATCACACAATCAGCCAGATGTTCAGACTGAGTTTGGCATTTTTGTCTACCTATTGAGTCCTTGCCTTGGGATAGGCAAATCTGGATGTTTGATGATGTTAGATATCGCCGCAGGATGGAAGCTGTTTCAAGTAAAGCTGCCTTCTGCAATTGACTGATGGCAAATTTGTCAATGCCGATGATGCTCAAGCAGTGTCCCAGTAGTTTTGGGATTTCATTCAAGGCACCTTCTTACTATTGGTACCACCTTTGCTTTATTTTGTCACAATCATTCTACTTCTATTTTCAGAACTTTGCATATTGTTTTTTTTCTCCAGTTCTTTCTCTTGTATTCAGCTGTCTTCAGGTACTGCCACATCCATTATCCAGACTTCTTTGCAATATTTAAACCTGGGATGTTATGTGGCAAGTGGCTGTTTGGATTCTAAAGCCCCATAGCACTTTAGCTATTTCATTTTCTATTACCTTATTTATTTTATGGTCCAATTATTATGTTATTATCACTACTTTCATTTCTGCAGAATAAATTGCTGCAATTTTTGCATCTGGGAAATATTAAACAGTTGTACTTATTGGTACAATAAGGGATTCCACAAATTAATCTAGAATCTGACATAGGGTAACTCTTTAAAATATTAATCATATATTTGATTAATATATCTATTCATCTATTGTATCATTTAAGAAACATGTCAAAATACTAAACTAAGACTTAATACAATATAATTCCTCTTTTATTTAATTCCCTCTGTTGTTTGTGATGCAGTGCTGAACATAAAATAGTCTTTATCATAACCGTAATCACGGACATATTCTTCAGAGTATTGGTAATATAGTTGCGTGTGTATCATTCACTGATATACTGTATATTGTGTAGGACTTTTAAAAACAATTTTTAATGAAACCATTTGTAGGACTGTACTAATATATGTGTATTTATTTATATGTAGATTTTTTCTCAAAAGTTTTTATTAAAAATTATATATGAAAAGAATAAAAGTAAATACAAACAGAAAAATATAAACAGAAAAATACCAACAAGGGGGTATGAAAAAGGGAAAGAAAAATGAGAAGCTTTTTTAAAAAAATTGCAGGTAAAAGCAATTTTAATAGCTTATCACCAACTCTAAATAAAACATAATCACTCTTCTTCGCACAGCTCATTTCTTAGGTAAAGAAAATAAAATCAATATAATATGTCAAACAACTTTTGTCACCAAAAGTCCACTAAGGGCAACCAGATCAATCGTTTTTTTAAAACTCTGATCAAACAAGCAACTCCTATAAATTTTTACTGATTTAAAAAAACATATATTATTTCACCTTTTCAAAAATAGTTCCAAAGGTAATTTGCTGCTCATTGGTGTTACAAAGCAAAAATATTTTTTTTAAAAAAATCCCAAAATGGGATTAAGATATAAGGCTTGGCCAGGGTCTCAAAGAAAAGTAAGCAATAGGAAGTAGGAAGTAAGAAGTAAGTAGTACATAGTAAAGGAGTAAAGCAAAGCAAAGGTAAAGTAAATAATGGCTGGTTTTCAAATTTGAACTTCGTGTAAATCCCGATAGTTTCCATGGTTTGCTCATGAGGAACAGCTGTCACAGGGATGATCTCAACAATCTCTCCTTTGTTCTGGAGAAGATTTGCTGACCCAGCATCCAGCAGCAATTTTCCCTTACTAAACTGTCTTGCTAGCTAGCAAAAGCCAGCATAGTGTGACTATCTTGCCATAGCACTTACAGGAAGTGTGTAGACAGTCTTCTTAAATCAATTCTTGTCTATATAAGTTTTTGACAGAAGAATTATAAACAGTAACAGCCTCCATTGTTGCCTTTCCATGCTAGAGTGGATACTATTTTGGTAGACCACAGCATTTTGTTTCCATTCCAATTCAAAGTAGACCTCAAAAAAAATCAAATCAACGGTAGACCTCTATTTTAGCTGGTTGGCTTTGGAGCAATGTTGTTGCAGATGAGTAATTCCTATTATTGGAGCAAGACCATTCTTAAGATCAACCTTAAATTTCAAGTGACTTTCTTCTACACATACTTGGTTATTGTTGCACTGTATGCCTATACATCTTAAATTTAAAGCTGTGTATAGATTAAATACTCAGAGTTTTTGCTTATGAAGGAAAGAAATCAAATGTGAAACAATCATTACTTTACAAGACAATGTGAAGGATCAGCCATTATGTCTTACAGATATTTGTTAATGTCTTCACTTGTCTAGTCAATAAGTGACAAGTGATTCTTTAATCTATTAATCCAGGGGAGTTCTTAATGTATCAGATTTACACTAAAGCAATCTTAAGGACTTTTGGCAATGCATTAATCTTCCATCTTCTACACTGTCCTTGTTTGCTATACAAGCAAATGTTCTGAGCAGTATTGTTATCTAGCCTGTGAAGCTGCTATAACATTAAGCTCTGCACAAGAATGCCAGATTGGCAACTGAGATGAGTACATTTTGTCATAAAAATAAGCTTTTTGGAATACTTTGATTTTGTATTAAATGTCAGGGTGAATGTACTGTCATAATGGAGCCCCTTCTCCATGTTTCTTCCCTAAAACAACTATAATCAAATATTTGAAAAATGCACCAATTTTCTGAATAACTACAAGTATAAAATCACTCTGAGAGTGAAGAATGGGAAGTTGGAACGGGCACTGTAACTGGCATGACACCATCTTCAAACCATTTTATTTAGATTTGCTATAGCAACCACACAAACGTCATCACTTGAAATAATTAACAATTTGGTACGAGTTTGTTTGTATGTGGAGGGAATTTAAAGTACAGTTTTTAAAAGAGAACTCATCTCTAAATTAAAATCCATGGAAAATGGAGTAGGATAGGAGTAGCTTGCAGAAAGGAGAATATTTATGTGAATAATAGATACAAGACAAGACAGCAATCACACCATTCTTACCTCTCTGTACCCCTATTTCTAACTATGGTCAATAAAATTGTAGTGTCTTTTGTGCTGAGTGCAAAATAGGGACAACTTCTTCTTGTCTTGGGATCATTTGTTTGGTTGTTTGTTTATTTGATTTCTGTGGCCACCCATCACAAATACATGACTACATGACTAACAAGATTAAAAACAAGATTTTAAAAATCATACACAAACCTCCATAAAACACACGACTGCTGAGAAAATAATCACAAAATTATCAATCCAGCCTTCAGGAAGAGTATTGGCTCAAGAGGTTAGAATGTTGGGCTAATGATCAGAGGGCTCATGTTTGAGACCCCTTGCTGCCATGGGGTGGGGTGAGTTCCCATCACATGCTCCAGCTCCTTGCAGACTTAATGATTCGAAAGTCATAGACTGTGAGTAGGTAAATGAGTACCAGTTTGGTGGGAAACTTCACAGGGATGTGAAAGGAGCCCTCAACTAGGCATCCTTGTGTAACAGTGATGTCACTAGCAAATCCTTTCCCAACAGAAGCCCTTCGGTGCTTCCACCATGCAAGTATTAGTTTTAATCCAGTCTCCAAAATATCTAGGAGATGGATTCCATCATGCACCTGGAGTTCCAGGCATGAGCTCAGAACCAAATCTTCAAGGTGTTACAAACGACCAGCAGAAAGGGGCCAGTCCACAGGAATGATATTTTAGAGAAAGGGCACCATGACAATAAAAGCACTTTCTTCTGGGTCCTGCCAGGTGCCACTCTTTAGCAAATAAAACTTCCTCTCTGGTCAAAGTGGAACAGGTACAGACATCTGGGCAGAGTCAGTCCCATAAGTAATCCAAGCCATGACGGGGCAATGTGAAACTCTATTATTAACATGCATCCTGCTTGAAGACTATGAAATACTAAAAAATTGGATAAGTTTTCAGAAGCTGTCTTAACAATGATCTAAATAGAGGATCTAGTTAACTCAGCTTTAATTTTATATTTATAGGCCATAGCATCATTTTTACATGAATTATTGGAAATACTAGTGAGGAAAAAACTATGTTCATGGTGGAATGCTTATTGACTTTAGAAAAGCATATAGAATTTTAATCACATTAGTTGAGAATTGTGGATTGGAGAAACATGATAGAGAATATTAAGACCTTGATATTTCAGCTTTACTTAGTTCTGTGTGTGATTTAAATATATCACTAGCTAAAATATCCAAGTGTATTTTCTTCTAAGAAATCACAACACACAACTATTTCTGCTGGTGACCAATACAGATAGTGGGAAGTTAGTCAAAGTTTCATGAACCAGATTAGTTAGATCAGAAAGAGTTTGGGACAATTTTGTTGGCTTAGGTGGAGTTTAGAACAATTTTCCTTGTTCTGCCTGATTCAAATGTACAATAGAATGCCAATTTGGAGATACCTAAAGATTTTTTCAAATATAGTTAAGTTAAACCTGAAGCAAGGTAAAGCTACAGAATATGTGCATTTTATTTAGCCCACCACGTACATTGAAAATAACAAAAATAAAATTACAATATCAATAAAATACTGCATGCACCTCTAGCATGAATGCAACTTTCTGGATGAAAAAATCATGTTTGAATTTTCTCCATAAATAGCTCAATAGGTAATAGAAAAGTAACATGCTGAGAAGATATACATAATATTCTCCATCTTCATGAACAGTAACAGATTGGGGTGGTTGGATCAGAGAAGAAGACAATTTCCATTGGAGAAGAGACCCAAATAATTAATTCCTTACATTAAATACCATCAATAGTCCATAGCAAAGTTGGCATCCTTTAATTTTTTCCCCTTTAACTACCAGGAGGATCAGGAAAAAAATACTTTCCCTCTTAAGGAGGGGGTTTATTGAACATAAGAAAGTGACAGGATGTTTTATGCTATTTCTAGTAAAACCCATCAATTAAAAATCACAATGATCACAGAATATGACCAACTGTTCCTGTGTACGAAAACAGAACAGAAGAACTGAGCTGGAAGGGACTTTGAAGGTCTAGTCCAACACCCTGCTCAAAAGGGAGACCTTGTCCAATCTCTTCTTAAAGACCTTCAATGCCGGATTAATCACAATTTCTGAAGGCCACCTGTTTTTAATTGTTGTAACTGTCAGGAAATTTCTCCTTAGTTCTAGCTTGGTTCTCTCCTTGATTAGTTTGCATCCATTGCTTCTTGTCCTGCTTTCAGTTGCTTTGGAGAATAGATTGACTCCCATCTTCTTTGTGGCAGCCCCACAGATATTGAACACTGCTATCATGTCACCCCTAGTCCTTCTTTTCATTAAGCTAGCCGTACTCAATTCTGCAATTGTTCTTTGTGTGTTTTAGACTCCAGTCCTCTAAGGCTTGCTGACCTCTAGGAAAGGTTACTACTAGGGATTATACAGGTGACCCATTTCCACTGCCCCAGAACAGCATACTGTAGGGAAGGGCACCCTTGATATATTTATTTTAAACTTTTACATAGCCACCCATCTTATATTAAAAGGTGGGATGCTCCCAACCAGCAATTGAAACAACATCAATAATAATCTCACAAGTATTCTGAAATGTGATTAAAATTTGAATCTTCCAGAGGGTCTTTGGGGAAGATGGGTATTTTGATTGCGCCTAATGACCATTGGGATTCTTATATGTCTTTCTGGTTATCTGTGTTATTATATGATCTACTTAAAGTTTATTAGTTTATCACTGGAGTGTAAATACTTCACTGACAGTTTTAATTGAAATTGCTCATGAGCCTAAATAAATAAACCAAAATAATCAGTCTGCTTTTAGGGGATGTTCCCAAATACTGCTGTGGTCAATTTAGCAGAAAAGCTTTCAGACATTCCTACATTTCTGTGTAAGCAAGACTTTACCCTATCAGTTTTCTTGTCCTATAGAACTCAATGCATGTAATCATGTGCTGAGAAGTTTTCTTTAAAAGTTTGTAAAAACAGACTTTAATTAAGCTTAGTGGGACCACTTCCTCCCTTCCTAGTCTCAGTTCTCCTAAATATTGCCTCCCTGCTATGGCAGGTTTTTTATGACTTAATAGGACACTTTTACTATTTTCAGTAACTGCTCTGTGGGGAGGAGGAAGGCATGGCTAGTGAATAAAGGGATAAGCTTCTCTCTTTTTCTATTACAACCTGGGACCTCCCATAGCATCAATTTTGTTGAGACCTTAATGCTATAGGTTATTTGTACGATTTCAGTTTATTAAACAGGCTTCTCCATAATTTCAGCACTCCAAAACCGAAACTATTATTATTCATCAATTATACAATGTATTAAATTATATGTTTGATTAAGGGTACACAGGGCAATCAATAATAAGCAGTTGACAATCTATAGGGAATGTAGGCTAAAGAATATTGGAAGCTGATACTGTAGCATACAAGGCAATCCAATAAAAGAGCAATTAATCTATGGAGAATTTAAAGCATTCACTTCAATGAGAAAAGAGGAAAAGCAGAACATTGCAGTTATTTATTTTGATGGAGCATATACAGAATTCACCTGTCAATGGGGAAAGCAAAAACTGAAACTAAAAGTGAAGGTATAACATTAAAGATTTCCACAGCAAAAGGCAGAAAAGGTTTATTTCAGCAGAGAAGGCAAATTATTTAAGATATTGCATCCACACTTAGATATATGTGTGGAAGAGGGGTTGCTGTTGAATACCATGTAGGGCACAGTTTAATTTAGAAATAAATGATGGTTATCTTCCTGATAAGGAAATTGGGAAAGGCTTTATGCTTTACAAGACAGAAAAAAAATAATACTTTTCTTTCTTCTGTTACACTGGCTGACTTTTGCCTGTCTTGAATGGACAATGGATTAGCTTCTTTGGACTAAGAAGAAAGAAGAGAAGGAAAGTGAAAAAGAGAACAAGCAGTTTTTCATCTGAATAAGAACCTCCATTTTTGCCTTTGAGGGCCATTTTTAGACTGCTTTAGATTTATTAGTAAAAGTAATCCAAACAGATGCTTCAGGATTTGGAAAAATGCTAATAAATGTCAGTCAGAAAGAAGAAAGTGGTTTTCTCTTTTCCTTCCTGGCTTGAAGAAATAGATTTGTATGTTAGTGATGTTGTCAGTCATAATTCTAACAAGGCTTGATGAACAGCTGTAGGAAATGACAGATTTGGACCCCGGATCGGTCAATTCTCCCATATCTCAAGGCTTAGCCTGCTTCCTTCTCTTTTAGCATCCTAAGTGCCTTAAAAGTTATTACTCTGTGTAAATAAATATATAAAACAAGCAGAAAATCAGATCAAATATTGAGTCAAAATCAATGGAGAATTCAGCTGAGGTGTGAGGAAGTTGTCAGCCTTCTGAGAAAAGGCAAGCCAGGAAACAGACCCTGAAAGAAATACAGGAACACTATTGTATTGATATAGCATACGGTAACAGTATCTTCAAAACTTGACAGCATTTTCTTTCTCTCCCTCTTATAACAAAGAGAGCTAAGGAAGAGACGGTTTAAGTTTCTTTCTAATATTCTCTTTTTTTTTTCTGGGTTTCAATCATGTTTTGCCAACAGGTCATCTTGAGATACTCAACATCAGGTAAGGCTGTCATACTGTATAATAGAGCCTGGAGTAGAATATTCTGCTGAGCAGAAGACCAAAAGGAAAACTACACTTATTTAATGTAAGGTGTAGTTTGACCCTATGTCAACTCAGATTCCGTCAGGCTCCTTAAAACAGAATGATCACTTGCTCGTGTAAGCCAAACAAAGCAAAATAGATGTTGTGATTTACCAACAGTTCCTAAGTTTTCTTTATTATTTTTTTTATGATGAACCAAGGGAATTCATCTACTAAGTGAAAGAATTGTTATCTTTGTAACCAACACTTAAAAATGATTGGTTAAATTCAAAATAAGCTCTATCATCCTAGAATTGTTTTGGTCATGTCTTGCAGGCAAACTGGAAATTGGGCAACAAAAAAATTGCATTTCTTACTTAAAAAAAAAAAAGAAGCAAATTATAGCACCATGTCAGGATTTTTAAAAGAAATCAATAGCCATATCACTTTAGTAATATAGGAACAAGACTGAACAAGCCTAACAGAATTCTTTTATTGGCCAAGTGTGATTGGACACACAAGGAATTTGTCTCGGTGCAAATGCTTTCTGTATACATAAAAGAAAAGATACATTCGTCAAGAATCAAGAATCGGAAGGTACAACATTTAACAATAATCATAGGATACAATAAACAATCAGATCAACTAGGAAACAGTCCATATAAATTGTAAGGATACAAGCAACAAAGTTACCATCATGCAGTCACAAGTTGGAGGGGATGGGCGATAAAGAGTGATGAGAAGATATAATAGTAATAGTAGTGCAGACGTCTAACAACCTCTTGTCTCAAAAAATATTCAATTTTCCCTCATAGACTTTTGGGAATAGTACTATTCATTTATTAATGATATATTACTTAACCTTGTTGTATGTTTTATACCCATGATTTGCCTTTAGAGATTGCTGCAGAATCTGCATTTACTTTTCTTTCCATTTTCCATTTTTAGATTATTTTTGTATACTAGCCATTTGCCATAACAAAAAAGTAAGTCTGTGTGGAAGTACCCAATAAAATAAAGGTAGTCCTCAAATTAGAACCAAACTATAATCACACCACAAGTGAGGGAAGATCTTAATCATTCTCCCAATCCACTTTTTGTTCTGGAAAAAAAAGAAGGGCACAGGTAGTTCTTGACCTACAACCAGCCACTTAATGACTGAAGTTACAACAGAATCCTGAAAAATTACTTATGACCTAATTTTAAAGTTATGCACACACACACACACACACCAGTCACAAAATCACATTTGGCAGTTGACAATTAGTTCACTTTTATGACTGTTTGCCTCATCCTGTGATCAGAAGACTGCAATTTTCAATATTTTTGGTTGGTTTCTGGTGTGTTTCGTTTCTAGCAAAAAAAAAAAAAAGGTAGTACAAACATTTTTGTTACATGCATAGGACCCTGTTCTGATGCTATGTTCAACTATTGTTTCTAATATCTGGACAGGGCATGTATGCATAACTTATACATCAGGGAAAACTTCAACCTTGTTTTATTCCACACAAAGAGAATCCTCACTTCAGTTAATTTCAGGTTTAACATTAGACAGAAAACAATTCTCAGATCAATATATTACAGAAAACAAAATACAGTAATGTCAAACAGAGTATATGTATTGTAGCATAGAATTTTCATTTTAAAGAAATGAAAATCAAACAACTTATAAAAGACAAATTGTTGAAAAGAAAATAGCATCTTTAAAAATGTCATTTAAATATCTGGGTTTTTCTTCCCTTTAATCTATTTGGAAAAGAAAGCAACTTTGCCTTCCACCCAAACTGAGTTTGAAATTGCGATAATGTCTCTTACTTTGTACCAACTCCAGAAACAATCTGATTATTCAGCTGAACTGAAGCTCATAATATTTTGCTACTCTTGAAATGTTGCTAAGGAGCTGAAAAAAATATATTCAGGAGCCTCATGACAGAGCTGACATTTATCATTTTGGATATTTGGATAAATAAAGATAAACATTCTGTCAGTCTAGTGTTCTAATGCCTCCACAGTTTATCCAGAAAAGGTGAACCGAGAAATAGAGAAAGCTCTATCCCAAGTTCTAACCATTAACCCATTGGCTGATTGGTGTTTTGATGGCTGGCGATTGGCTGTTGTTTCCTTGTGCTGCCAAGCCCTCAGTTCCTAGGTATTTGATAGGCTGGTAGTAATTCAGTTCTCCTGCTAGTTGACAAGTGGCCTGTTTCTCAGGCTTCAGTCACTTCCTTGGCTAATCAGCATATAGGAACATGACTCATGGAACAGCCCAAAGCACGTACTCCAATAGAGAAACTCCGTGAAGCTCCAGCATAAGTCCAAAATCTCGGAAGAGTAAATCCTTGGTCCCAGTGACCGACCCAAATTCCATTTTGCATCATTATCCTGAGACGCATACATTTGCCTTCATACCTATTACTTTTATTGCTATTATTTCAAAGCAGCAGATATATCCAACACATTTTCTTCTTCCTGTTTTCCCCACAAAAGCCACCCTGTGAGTTGAATTGGGCTGAGAGACAGGGACTGTCCAAGGTCACCCAGCTGGCTTTCATGGCTAAGGTGGGACTAGATTTCACATCTCCTGCTTTCTAGCCTAGAGCCTTACCCACTATAAAATACCCCACCCCCAATCTTGGGAGAACTTATGAAAGCAAAAGAGGAATTTAAAAAAAAACAAATGAGAAAATAAATGATTTATTTTTGTTAAAGCCTTTCTTTAAAAAAAAAAACAGAAAAAGACTGATGATGAGTTTGGGTAGAATAGATTTACAATGTGAAATTGTCATGGATGACATATAGATTGATTTGTCAGGCAGAGAGGGACTCTGAGAGAAAAGTGGCAAATATTAGAGAGCCCCTTCTATGCAGCACGATAGAAGGCATGTGGTGGCTCAGTGGCTAAGATGCTGAGCCTGACGATCAGAAAGGTCAGCAGTTCGGCAGTTTGAATCCCTAGTTCCACGTAATGGAGTGAGCTCCCGTTACTTGTCCCAGCTTCTGCCAACCTAGCAGTTCGAAAGCATGTAAAAATGCAAGTAGAAAAACTGGGACTACTTTGGTGGGAAGGTAGCAGCGTTCCGCGCACCTTTGGCATTTACTCATGCCGGCCACATGACCATGGAGATGTCTTCTGACAGCGCTGACTTTTCAGCTTTGTAATGGAGAAAAGCACTACCACCTAGAGCTGGAAACTACTAGCACATATATGTGAGGGGAACCTTTACCTTTATGCAGCAAGATGCAGTCTTTACACAACCATGAGTACAGCTTCAATGGCTTTCCCTCCTAATAAGCCAGTTCCCCCTCCACACACACACACACACACACACACTTTTTGGAAGCTGACCTACTCATTCCACTAAATGAAAGCTGAATTTCTGGCCCCTTCCTCTCAGCTGTGCTTCA
Organism: Pseudonaja textilis; assembly: GCF_049901715.1. Taxonomy (NCBI): domain Eukaryota; kingdom Metazoa; phylum Chordata; class Lepidosauria; order Squamata; family Elapidae; genus Pseudonaja; species Pseudonaja textilis. The sequence continues at coordinate 85,164,807 of NC_141992.1, read as the reverse complement.
GCAGCATATTTTCCTCATTCTAAGGGACCTGAATGTAAGTCACACATTCCAGAAAAATATAAGACCAGGGCAACTGCTGAATACAGAGATGAGAAGTTACTTTATTAACTACTGTATTAGGTGTAGTATTCAACTTAAGACAAATAGTTTCAAGCAAGCAAGCAAGCAATTTATTGAGCTCCAACACTTATTTATACTCTGCTTTGGATTTTTTTAACTGTTTTATTTCAGGAATTCCTAACTTGTTTGCTTAAATTTCAAGCACAGGGATATACATATCACAGCTAAAACTTATATGTAACATAACAGACCCATAGTGACAAATACTGTATAGCTGTGGATGCTCTTCTTGCAATTGCAGTATAAAAGAGCACATCCACCTTCTTTATGCATACTTCTCTTTTCTGTCTTATCTTGGGGGTAAGATATTTTGTGAACTTTCTTGTCTACTCAGATGTGCAATTTTTTTTTTCTTATTTCATTTTACTGGTCTCTCAGGAGCTCTACGAGCACCTCTTTCATTTCTGATAAAAAGATACAATCACCTGGTCACTGCTATGAATCTCACTGCCTCTGGCCCCAAGAAATCATTAGCTATGAAACAAACTCAGAACTATAAGCCAGTCCTGCTAGAGGAATTGGTAATATATTCATATAGCCATTCATAGCATTCTGGAAAGAATGGAGTTCAAACTAAGATTGAGTGAGATCATGGCTAAGATCTCAGATTAGGGCCAGAGAGAGATTCAAATTCCTGCAGAAGCTCAGTTTGGTGGCTTAGATCAATCACTTTTCTCTTCACCAACAGGATCTTGTAGGAAAAAGTACAAGATGAGAATGCTGCATATACAGCCTTCAGTTCCTGGAGGAAGGGCAGGGTATGGTTTAATAAACAATAACATCAACAGACCATGGGAGAGTTAAATTGTCTAAATTGTCCTTGAACGAGAATAGCTCATTTGGTTTAGTGGTTAACACAAGACAGAAAGACACACCTTGTGGCTATTAGATAACTAGTGCAAGAAGACCATTTCTCACCCATGAGAATTTCTAACACAACTTCTCCTTCCACAAACTGAATGAGAACTGGCAGAAATGAATGCAAGAGAATTTGTCCACCCAGTGCTAAACACACACCCCTGAAAGTTATTAGGGTACAAGTTAGAAATACAAATAGCCCAAGTGCATTGTTCTGAAAAGTAGATGGCTGTGTGGAGTGATTTACAACAAAATGACCTTTGGGTGGCCTCCCCAGCAAGTAAATTGCAAGTCTTTATGTAATAAAGTGGCAGTGAACACCATCCCAGGTCACA
>NC_141992.1:85158775-85163394 GCF_049901715.1 Pseudonaja textilis | reverse complement strand
GGATTTCATATACTCCTTGGTTTTCTAACTCGATTTTGTCTTTAGGGTTTCTTAGGATGATGGATATTTTTCTGTTTGTGCAGAATGCTGTTTTAATGTTGTGTTTTTGGAGGATCTTGCTGATTTTGTCTGTAGTGCCTTTTATATATGGGATTGCCATTCTCTTGTTCTCTGTCTTGGATTTTGGTTGGGGTTTCTTTTTGGATTAGGTGGGTAATCTTCTTTCTTTGGAATATACCTCCTGCCTACGAGCCATTTGGAAACCCTCCCTCATTAACAAACAAGTACCTAACATGAAGAATGACACCAAACCCACACCCATGGGGGCCGCACAAGATGCTACCACCACACTTCCACGTAGAAAGCAGACTCACACCCACACAGAAGATGAGACACGACCATGGACCAGAAGCCGTACTGCAGCTGCATCACTACCTGCTTCAAACCCCTCCGACCCATACATGAAGCGAATGGACGCCCACCATGAAGATGTGGCATGACCACGAACGTGAAGCCAAACAACAGGATCACAGCTCACCAGCTCAAATCCCCCAGCAACTAAGACTAACCTGAGCACAACCAAGCCCCCACCTGAACAGAACACACCCCCAGCCAATCAGAACACAGCCAAGCCCCCAACCAATCAGAACACAGCCAAACCCCCAACCAATGAGAACACCTCCACAGCCAATCAGAACACAGCCAAGCCCCCACCCAATCAAGTCACACACCCACTAGCAGTTAAAAGGAAGAAGCAGCTGCAAGCTCACATTACTCCGAGAAGCACAAAGCTGAAGACACAAGCCTGAAGATGATGAATGAGATTTCATCGAAACGTCACCTAGATACTTCCAATTTTACGTGGGAGAAAACCCGAATAACCAAAGATCCACATACAAATACCCATGAAAACCTCAGAAAACATATATACACAAACATACACACACACACACACACACACACACACACATATATATATTCTTAAGTATTTGCGGGTACTTACATGTATGGTATTCAGCTTTGTTCAGGTATTTTCCCACGTCATTATAGTTGTGCTTTTAAAGTTGTAGCAACATTTCGACAGAATCTCATCTGCCATCATCAGGCTTCTGTATTGTGTTTGTCTGTGAGTCAGATTTTTACAGTTGTTTCAGTTTTAAATTTGGGGCTAAACTACTGCTGTGCCAGAATGGTTTTTTCTTCATCCTGATTGGTTGGGAGTCTTGGTCTGTGTTTATTGGTCTTGGAGTTTGCTGTGTTCTTCTTGATTAGTGTTTCTAATATCTTCTGTCTGTTTTGTGGCTTTTTTTGTGTGTCTTGATTGGCTGGCAACATTGTGTTCCTGTATTGGAGGCTTTTAGTGCAGCTTGGCTCCGAGTAAATGGATGACTATCATTTGTTAGGAAGCTAGGTTTCATCTGGGTGCCTGGTTGGGGTATGTTTGAGCTGGAGGTATCAGTGGGGATCTGTTTGTGTCCAGGTGTTTGCCTGGCTAGTGGTGTGGAGAATTTTTTGTTTGTGAGTACCAGCTTCCAAATAATTGACAGTCTAGTGGAATCATCTCTTCTTCTCTTCTATTCATGCTTTCAGGTCTTTTTTCAATCTCTATGGCTTCTCTGATAATTCTGTGGCTGGGGTTTTCTGTAGTGGCTAAGGTTTTGGTGCCATTGAAGTTGATGCTATGACCTGTGGCTTTCATGTGTTGGACTAGTGAGGAAGTGTGTTCCAGCCTTTTTACTACATTTTTGTGTTCATCCAGTTGGGTACTTATTCTTCTATTGGTCTGTCCAATGTATGTGGCTGGGCATGATGCACAGGGGACTTCATATATGCCTTGGTTTTCCAGGTCAATTTTATCTTTGGGGTTTCTAAGGATGGCTGCTATTTATCTGTCTGTTTTGAAGGCAGTCTTGATCTGATGCCTGTGTAGTATCTTGCTGATTTTGTCTGTAGTACCTCTTATGTAGGACAGGACAGTTGTTCCATAGGTCTGTTCACCTTCTAGGTCTCCATTATGTCTCAGTGTGTTTTTGTGGATCAAGCCGGTGATTTTGCTTTTGTGGAAGCTGTTGGCTGTCAGTACTTTAGTCAGGGTGCATAGTTCAGTCTTTATGTGTGTCTTGTCTGCCAGGCGTTTGGTTCTAGAAAACCCCAGCCACAGAATTATCATAGAAGCCATAGAGATTGAAAAAAGACCTGAAAGCATGAATAGAAGACATGATTTCACCAGACTGTCAATTATTTGGAAGCCTGCACTCACAAACAAAAAAATCTCCACATCACAAGCCAGGCAAACACCTGGGCACAAACAGATCCCCACTGATACCTCCAGCTCAAACACACCCCAACCAGGCACCTAGCTCCCTAACAAATGATAGTCGTCCATTTACTCGGAGCCAAGCTGCACTAAAAGCCTCCAATACAGGAACACAATGTTGCCAGCCAATCAAGACACACACAAAAAGCCACAAAACAGACAGAAGATATTAGAAACACCAATCAAGCAGAACAAAGCAAACTTCAAGACCAATAAACACAGACCAAGACTCCCAACCAATCAGGATGAAGAAAAAACCATTCTGGCACAGCAGTAGTTTAGCCCCAAATTTAAAACTGAAACAACTGTAAAAGTCTGACTAACAGACAAACACAATACAGAAGCCTGATGATGGCAGATGAGATTCTGTCGAAACATTGCTACAACTTTAAAAGCACAACTACAATGATGTGGGAAAATACCCGAACAAAGCTGAATACCATACATACACATACACATACGTATACGTATACGTGTGTGTGTGTGTGTGTGTGTGTGTGTAGGTCTAGGTGTGTTCGGGTCTTTTCCTGTGTAAGATTAAGAGTATCTTGGCAACGTTTCAGTGAGGTCCCACTCGCCATCCTCAGGCGGTGCTTTTGGCTTTGTGCTAGTGCAAGCAGTGTGTGATCAGAGCTGCCGTCTCTATAAAAAAAGCTCTGATCACATACTGCTTGCACTGGCACGAAGCTGAAAGCACCAGCCAACAATTTCACAAAATTTTGTAAGGCCAGATAAACTTCCTGTCAGAATTTCAATTCTATGTGTCAGTTATGAAACCAAATAACAGGGAGGAGATGAAATTGAAGCCAGTCATGAGTTGTTGTTCTTTTTTTGTGACAAAGAAAGACAGCATGCTCAATAGCTGAAACCACCATTAACATTTAAGACAAGTACAATATGTTTGAGAGAGAAAAAACAGAAGTCATAGACCATTGGAAAACTGAATTTATAATGATCAAAAAGACTTCTCTGGAGTTTGATTTTGAAAAATATTGAAATGCAACAAGGTAGCTTTAAGGCTTTCATTTTCTACCAGGCTTAGGAAAAAACACAATGACAAGCCATTTCTGAATTCTTGTCAAGGAAATGGTATGTAGTATGTAGTTGCCAAGAGTCAAAGCTGAGTCAAAGCCACACACAAAGGACCTGTTGAAGGTGCAAGGAAATTCTAATGCACAAGTTTAAATCAGCCACAAAATAACCCCCTTCTGTTTGGGTGATTCAGTTCTAGAATATGTTGGCTGAAACAAATCTGGAAAAGAGGGCCTCCTTTTTGGATTAGAGGAAAATTTCAGAACAATTTTAGCAGTCTCCCACAAGATGTATAAGAAAAAAAAGGAGTAACTGCCCTAATGAGTTTCAATTGTGTTCTACTAAATAATATTACAGATTTGGATTGTGAAGTCAGGGTTAGATCTGAGGGTAAGAATTCAAAAGTCAGAAGATGCAAATTTATGAATAATTGGATAATTTGCTGTACAGATAATTGCTGTACAGTGAAGGAATCTCCTAAGGATCGTTAAATTCAGGAGAAGGTAGAAAGCCATGATGTCCTACATCTAAAATGGCCTATGAGTAATGCCACTCTTGCTCAGAAGTTTTTGGATGATTTGATATTGACTATAGGGTCAATAGGCATTTGAACTATATTGTGTATTGTATGCATGCCATCAAAATACCTCCTTCTCTACAGCAATTGATCATGCAAGTCAATAAACATTGGATCACTGTTCAGGTTCCTTAAATGGGTTTGTTACAGCATAGCACACCTATGGAACTCTTATACATATATTGACCAAGAGTATTTCGTTATGGCATTTAATTGGAATAACCTTTGTGCAAAGTGCTATCTGATTTGGGGTGTGATTGACTCCAAGTGAGCTTAAACAAACAGTATTGAAGAACTGATGAGAAGGAAAACAACAAAGCCTCCAGCCTTTATTCATGTCTCTTTTTTTCATCTCAGAGGAACAGAACAAAGGCTTTTGTGTCAGTTAAATCCTCTTTCTGCCAAAAATGTGAAAAATATGACAGCTACATCAAATAGATTAATCCTCAAACTTTAATCAGTGATTTTTTTTTATGTTTTTCTTTCAGTGGATCCAAATTCATATGTAGCATTCATGATGCTGAAAGATTTCCTGCACTTCTATTTTTTATACACTTTTATTTTTATACACTCTTCATTCTATGAAATCCTTTAATCTGAAAGCTTGATTTATACAGACTACTTTTTTTTAAAGGGGAAAAAATTAATTTGCACTATGCAAAACCCAGCTGTGTTGAATGACTACTCTTTTAT